>NC_056733.1:175238677-175511177 GCF_019279795.1 Protopterus annectens
GGGGAAAGTAATACAGGTAAGGGGTTCCAAGCCTTAGCAACATGGTATAAGTACAGACCATGCCCAGCAGATTTGCTAAGTTTGTGGACAGTGAGATGTTTTTGGTCATTGGATCATAACAATCAATTGAGAACATAGTTGTGTAGAATGGTATTTAGCTCTGGACAATTTTATTGAAACTGGGTAATTTTATGGGTGGTAAGAAGTGTTTACCCTTCATAATGGTGATTACGCTTCATTGTTTCCTCACATTTTCAAACCTATTTTGCGAAATCCGTAATATCGAATGGTCTGAATGCTGAAAAAGAAGTTGAAGATCGACATTTCTGACTATGCCAAACCTTAAAACAATTGCTAACATGGGTCAAGAAGGGAGTGAGATTGTAAGGTTTGAAATAAAGGTTAGAAGTGCAGTGTTAATACTATGGGACGGACAAAAGCCATGTTGTTTGGACAATAGGCGTTCTTCCTGCAAGAGATCATTTAGCAAGTGTTTTTGAATACATTTTTCAAGTATTTTGGAGGCAGGGTAAGATTGCCATAGGAAAAAAAGTATTGTCTGTTGAATGTCCTCCTTTGTGTAGAGGGATAATGTGTGATTTTTTTCCAGAGAGAGGGAATGTAGGATTCCTGGATTGACCTGTTTATAAGGATTAAGACAATGCTATCAGTTGCTATTTTAAGGGACTCATTTGGAATGTCATCAGCTGAACTAGAGCATGGTTTGAGTTTTAGAGTAGTGTTATATTGGATGTGGGTACAGGTTTGTAGGTGAAAGTGGATGCAGTGATATGTGAATGTTGGGCAGGGTTGTGATTGGATGTTGGGGGATCCTTGTTGGGGACATTAGGAAATGACAGTTGAATTCTCTTGCAGTTTCAAGTGGTGAGTTACTTGGAGGGGGGAAAGGGATGAATTTTTGGCTGAGATATAAAATTTCTTTAATGGTTGACCAGAATTTTATATGGTTACATTTAGTGTTGTTCAGAAAGTTGTTATAGTATAGATGGTTGTCTTCATTTATTTGTTTTTAGTACAGTTGCAAAGTTTTTGAGATATTGTGATGTTTTATATTTTTGCCATTATTTCACTGCTTTTACACTACCCTTCATTAACATTCTACTCTTTTAAGATAGCCAAATTGCATTATTTGTTTTTAGTCTCTTTCTTTAAGAAGGTGCAAAGCTACTTAGGACATTCAGCAAAGTTGTATTTTGTACTAAATTCATTTAAAGCATCATATGAAGGGAGGATTTGTGGATATTCCAGTTAATAGATGATAGAGTAGCAATGAATATTTCTGGGTTAAACTTGGACAGTTTGCATATTGTTTTATAAACATGCTATTTAAGTGACCATGTGAGATGTCTGGTTGTACAGATTGAGAAATGGTTTCTGACAGTCTGGCATTCTTCCTATGGTGGTTAATATGCTAAAGTCTGATACCAGGATACAGACTAGTGAGAACTTTGATGTCTTGCTATAATGTGTAGCGCTATTAATTAGTTGTGTGATACCGTAAAAGTTCATGCTGGATGTAGGGAAGTTAGAGGTTATGTCCAAATAACTGATATTGACATCACCTAGTAGTATTTTTTTTTTCTTGTGGAATTGTTAAGGATATCCACTGTAGGATATCTTCTAGTGTAACTGTATTGTCGCAAGGAGGGATGTAGAGGACAGTAATACATATTTGTTTATCTTTGTTTATTTTTATTAAAGTAATAAGAAGATCTGCTGAATTTAATTTTGGTATTGGTTTGTTGTAGGGGGAAATGTGGTAGTTATTGCGAAATATTAATACAATGCCACCACCTTTCCTCTTTACTTGGTCATTACAGGTGATGTTATAGTTGGGAGTATGATTTCAGAGTCATTCATGGTAGGTTTAAGCCAAGTTTCAGTTATAATGAGAATATAAGGCTTGTGTTGGGTAATCCAGACATGTAGTTCAGTAGTTTTATTTCTTATGCTTCTAAGAGTTATGGTAGGAAAAGTTAGATTACTGGGGTTGGGGGTTGATCGTTGTGGGGCTAGAGTACTGTGTAGAAGAGAATTGCCAGGATGTTCTTTGTGATGGGTGTTACCAGGATTACGGTGAATGTCTCCTCCTTGGAGGACTTTAGTATACTAAGGTATTATTGATTATTGTTTTCTGGAGAGTATTTTCTGGTTAATTTTATTTTGATTTGAGTTGAAATGGAATTAATCAGTCAATATTTGGGGTAAAGTTGAGGGACATCATTATCTAGGTTTGGTGCAATGTGTGAAGCATTTAGGAAGGAAGTATGGATAGGTGGTTGGGACAGAGTTGGAGAGATGTTAAGAACTAATATTGAGTCATAGTAGGGCGAGAGATGGCTCAGTAGGAGGAGAAGAATAGGGGATAAGCTGAGGAGGAGCTTGGTTAAAAAGGGGTCTGTATTTTATTGATGGCAGGTAGTGGGGCATTAGGAATCAAGAAGGAAGTAATTTGTTGCAGGGCTGTAGGGTATTTAGTGATGGTGGAGTCTGAAAGCTGGTGGAAAGGAAGTATTTTCTACAATGCATGAGAGTTATTTGTCCTGGTAACTTCTGTTATGTTTCTGAAATGTGAGAAATAGAGATTTGAAAGTATGAAGATGTAGTTAAAATTGGAAGTACTGAGGGCTATTTGGGGAAAGTAGAATTTGAAATATAGAATGATAGATAGGAACTGTTGGGGAGGAGTCTGAGTATGAATTGATATAGTGCAAAGCAGTATGGGAAGGAGAAAAGTTGCCAGGAATGATACTAAAAGTAACATCGAAGTTGGGAAACAGGAAATGTTAGTATAAATGTTGTTTGGGGAGGGTTAAGGAATGGATGTCACAGGTGAAATGTGTATGCTGGAAGTATAATGGTAGAATAAGAGGGGTGGCAGTTGGGAGTAGGATAGCAGGCTTCCCACCCTCAGGTCACTTATTAGAGAGAGCAATCAGTTTATAGCCAGCACAAAGCAATTAACAAATTAGCACAAAGTAGGATAGGATTTCTTTCTTTTACTGAATAAAGAAATCAGGAAGCTAAGGAGACTAAGTAACTGGCATATACAGTGTAATCTGTTGGTCAAGAGAAAGGACAGTGAGCAACTTAGTTAGTAGACTTTAAAGTTGAAGGAGTACTCCCTTAGGGGACTATCACAACACTTTCAGCACAGGGCAGGCATGTTTTGTCTAGTTAAAGTTAATACACAGCAAGGTTCTTCATGTTAAACTTGCTTAGATTACACATTCCGCAGGTATGACTCCTCATTATCTGACCAGCTTGGGACTCATTCCTGTGCTTTAATAGATGCCATTGCCTGAAGTGTCACTACAGAAATGAAATGCATAAGTGTGAAGTAGGGAGTAAGAGGGTGTGAACCACACTTTCTGAGGTGTAACATGCACTGTGCCTATCCCGGTAACATTTTGAAATATCAGAACCCACTAGGGCAAGTCCTGGAACATGAAGACTGAACACACACACACACACACACACACACATATATATATATATATATATATATATATATATATATATATATATATATATATATATCCTGCAAAAAAGAAGTTTAAAGCAGAAGAGTGATGCTCAAAATTCAATGGTATGACATATGCAGAATCTGTGGATATGACAAACCTGGCTGACAGGCTCAGTAAAAACTTTACTCCCCTGTCCCTGCCACATATACCTCTTAGTATCTCTGAGGAGCAGGTCTTAAATGCCCTCTCCAAGACCAAAAACACAGTCTCTGTGGGACCAAACAACATCCCAGGGTGTGTTTTACATGGGTTAAAAGAGGAATTAGCATCACCATTGAGTATGATTTTCAACCACCGCCTAAGCACTGGCTTCATCACAGCGGAATGGAAAACAGCTACTGTCATCCCTTTGCACAAAGGGTCTGCATCCACAGACCCCAGAAACTATAGACCCATTAGTCTGACCAGCCTTATCTGCAAGGCTATGGAACAAATCATCATCTTATTAACAAAGATATAGGAAATCTCCAAATGCTTGACCCCACCCAGTTTGGCTTTGTCAAGAGGAGCTCCCAAACACAGAAAAGCACCCGCATGTACGGCATGTGCACAGCTCAAGCCAATAGAAATGAATGAAAAAAGAGAGCCAGCACAATCCTGTTTGAAAATGAGTGTATTTACAAAATACACATAATATAAGCAATGAAAACAAACTGCACATACATATGCAATAAAAACAAACTGCACAAACCGGTTTCGGCTTAACAGTCTTCCTCAGTGTGACACAAATAATCAAAATCATTACAGTCCAAAGCAGCCCATTAATATATGAACAAAGAGATAGGACAGAGGCCAATCAAAACAATAGACAAATAAAGCAATCAAAACTGCTCATTTAAACCGGGAGGAAAAAGCCCACCCAGTTTGACAATCCACTTTTTTCTTTGATGTTCAGAACTTGATGTAAACCAGCTAAATCATTATTTCTATGCATTATGCAATCAATAATGGTAAATCTAAAAAGACCAGTCTGATGGTTACAAATGTGCTTACATAAAGCACTAGTTTGCTTGCGTATCCTGATATCACTCAAGTGTTCACTAATTCTAAGCCTGAAAGGCCTAGAAGTTTGTCCCACATAAAAAGCTTGACAGAAGCAGCTAGCTAAGTAAATTACCCAAGTTGAGCTGCAATTGCCAAAAAAATGTATATCATAAAGATTAGAAGTAGTTTTACTAGTGAAACAGGTGGTTTTATGTATATGGGAACAATTTGAGCAATGACCACATGGATGGCAACCTAACAACTTACGCCCAGTAATAGTCCTTTGTGTTAATGTTTTTTCATACTGGGCCCTTTTGTAGTGACTAAACAGAGAACCCAAGGATCTGCCCCTACGAAAAGAAAAGGAACATTTGTCATCCAAAATATCCATAAAGGGACCCTCACCCCCTAGAATGTTGCAGTGTCTAGAAACAATGTCCATAAATGATTTGGTATTTTTGCCATAAGTAGTAACTAACCTTATCTGAGTACCCTGAGCAGAACTCATTCTCTGTACCTTAATAACTCAGATCTCTCATCTGATTCCGCATGCTGATTGGCCACATAGATGTCACTAACCCTGTATCTTCGGGCTTTGAATCTGGTATATAAATCCAATTTGAAGTAATCGTGTGTGGCAGTAATGGAACATATTCTTTTAACCCTGAGAAATTGAGACTTCGGGATATTCCTGATGACATGTTGAGGGTGGAAGCTAGATGCATGAAGTAGAGTGCTGTATTGGGGGAATTTGCGGAACACCTGTGTTTCTAATGTGTTCAAAGGAGTGCGTGTGACCAAGACATCCAAAAATGTTATTTCTTGTTTATGCCAGGTCAATTTAAACTCAATACCCCAAATATTTTCATTCAGGTATTTCACAAATTCCTGAAGATACCCAGCATCAGCCCTCCAGACAAGCTAAATATTGTCTTCAAATATCTATTTCATCAAGGTAAATGTTATGGCTTTGATCATAAATAAGTGCATCCTCTATATAGGCCATAAATAAATCAGCATATATGGGGGCAAAAGATGCCTCCATTGCCATGCCCCAAACTTGCCAAACACATTGCTGCTGAAAATAGAATACATTCTTATCATGAACATATTCAGCTAGACATACTAAGAAGGTGTTAAATCCTGGTCTGTATAAATCAGCCCTGTCTAACCAATACTGAAGTGCCATCAAACTTGCCCAATGAGGAATATTAGTATACAGGGAGGTGACATCAAGTGTACATAGCAACCAATCGGATTCCAATTGGAGATCCGAGATAATTCCCAAGAACTGTGTTGTGTCTTGAATCCGTGACTATATATGGGACAGCAGGGGGTTTCAAATGTTGAGTAAGGAACTCAGAGACAGTTTCTGTTAATGAGCCCCTCCCAGAAACAATGGGTCGCCCAGGGGGATGAATTTGGTTCTTATGGATTTTGGGCAATAAGTAAAGGTATTGTTGTTTTGGGTGGCCCACTTTCAAATGAAAACAGGTCTCTTTAGAAATAATGCCCTCTTTGACTACTTTATCCAAAAAGCTGTCAATCTCAGACTTGAATTTAATAGTAGGATCTAAAGGCATGATCATATAATATTTACAATCCATTATCTGTTTGAGACCTTCCTTTTGATAATCTATCCAATCTAGGACCACCACCTCTCCTCCCTTATCTGCTGGCAGAACAACAATATCATTATTGGACTTAAGTTTTTTCTATACAGAGGCATTCTGCCCTCGTGATGTTGTCATGCATCACACAATCTTTGCCAAGCTGCATATGCAAATCCTTAAGAACCCTATTCTGAAAAATAGAGACAACTGGAGACATGGGGGGTTTAAACGTGGACTTCTAAAAATGGAAAGTATCAACTACATCATCAGAGGCATCCTTGTCCTTAAAATACAAATGTAAATTGAGCAGGTGACAAAAATTAGGAACATCTTGTGCAAAATCTTGTTCGGATACATTAAAACTTGGCACAAAACTTAAGCCTTTATTCAAAATTTTTATTTGTAAGTCAGATAAGGCATAAGAGGAAATATTGTGCAGATTAGAAGAACCATTTAATTCTGAATTATCATCCTCAGAATACCCTCCAAATCTAGAGGGACCCTTGTGTTTCCTCCCCCCTCTTCTTGACTTAACTCTAAAGGGTGACCCGAGTTATTAACTGTGTTATTCCTCTTTGGAATTGGCGACCTATCTGTTTGGCTGTCTTCCCCTTCAGTGTTGGATGAAGTGTCCTCACCAGAAGTGAACACATCCCTACTTCTTTTCTTAAGAATGAGTTTCATTCTTTTGGGTTTGGCTGGTTTGTAACTAGGCGTCAAAAATCTGGCATGCTTATGTACCTCAAAGGGTCTCCCTCTCTCAAAGTCATCAAGGTCCCTATTAAACTTTCTGATTTACCTCTCCTGCAGAGTGTTTTCCAATTCCAATCCTTACCTAACTGACCCCAGACAAATAACATGGAAAATCTTGAAATTTTCCTAACCCCGACCAAGGGTTTCAACTTCACAGTTTTGTTGTTGTATGATCCTTTCATAATATGCCACAAGGGCATTGACAAAACCCATAGATGCCTGTTTCTGAACTACCAGCCAATCATCAAGCAAAGTTTGATCAGCTTGTGGTACTAGGGGCTGAAGCTTCACATGAAGTCCTCTTGGAGAAATTTATTTATATTGATATGCCTTGAAAAGACGAAGATGCCATACATTACTTCTAAGATGCTTAATGCCTTTCATTAATTTTGTAAAGGCCATTTGGCATTCATATGTCGGATCAGTATTGGAATTCAAAGGACCATCAGATGTTGTGATGCTAAACGAAATATCCCTAAATCATTGGTATTGGAAGACAAACCCCTGATGATAGAAGCCAAATCCATAACTAGTTAGTATAACCAGGGCAACCCAATGTGTGTCACCAAACCATAACTAATAGTAAAGGGCCTAATATTAAAAAGCTCACCGGCTTTTATAAACACAAGTGGTTCAAAGTGTGATCTATATCAATATTAAATGAATTACCATCGGTGCTATCAATAGCCTTGATCACATAAACTCAATGTGTTAAAACCTAACACAAATCAGCTATGCACCAATAGGGTCAACCCAAAAATATTAAAATAGTATATATGTAGAATCAAAACCAGACATATTGAACCACAGACATAATAGGCCAAAGGAGAGGAAACACTATAACATCCTAGTTGCCCAAATGCAGAATATACAAATACTGATGGATAATCAGGCACTCATATGATAAGGTTATCCCCCGTCACCAATGATCATAATATTACTTAAATATCTTATATTACATAAACACTAATATGAGCCAATGGATTGTCAAACTGGGTGGACTTTTTTCTCCCGGTTTAAATGAGCAGTTTTGATTGCTTTATTTGTCTATTGTTTTGATTGGCCTCTGTCCTATCTCTTTGTTCATATACTAATGGGCTGCTTTGGAATGCAATGATTTTGATTATTTGTGTCACACTGAGGAAGGCTGTTAAGCCGAAACTGGTTTGTGCAGTTTGTCTTTATTGCATATGTATGTGTAGTCTATTTTCATTGCTTATATTATGTGTATTTTGTAAATATACTCATTTTCAAACAGGACTTGTGCTGGCTCTCTTTTTTCATTCTTTTTTTTTGTTCGTTTGTCAAGGGGAGATCATGCCTTTTAAACTTGGTGGACTTCTTGGAGACAGCTACCAAAGCCCTAGATGAGGGCAAATCTGTGCATATGGCTTACCTAAACGTAGCCAAGGCCTTTCACATAATCCCCAACTCAGGCATCATTGATAGACTCACCCAGCTGGGTATCACCCCAAATATTGTCAGATGGGTTGCAAACTGGCTCACTGATGGACAAAATAGGGGACTCCACCTCCTCCAGCAGACCTGTAACCAGTGGTGTTCCACAGGGATTGGTTCTGGGACCCCCTACTGTTCAGAAACTACTTCAACAAAGCAAGGACTAAAACTAAAGGACTATGGTTGACAAAGTTTGCTGATGACTGCAAAGTGGGAGGTTACTAGGCTAACGGCCCCAGGGCCCTTACAAACCTAGCCAACTTCAACCCATGTTCCCAAGGGGGTCTGGTTCAAGCAGACACTGAAATCAGCACCTAGTGGCCCAGTCCCAGAGGGACACATGTGGAACCCACAGGGTGAATTCCTGTTACCCATCCAATCACCCAAATTACACTTAAATAAGGCCAATGAAGGGCTTTGTTTAACATGAGTAGGAAGCTTGTTCCCCAAGGTGGAGCAACCTCTGTGAGACAGATATGTCTGTCCAATAATTTCTGTTGATGTCACATACCAGGTTAAGATCCTTTGAACAAGTGACCCCGTGTGCCATTTGACTTGTGAATGTGCAGCATTTCCATTAAAGCTGGGTCAGATATTGCTCTATATGCAAGGTACAGGTCACCTCTGAGGAGTCTGTATGAGACATAGTAAAGTGACAATGATTTCAGTCTCTCTGCATAAGACAGATCTTGAAGACCATTTCCCAAAATGTTCTCTTTTCTCTGAAATATGACAACCTCAAAGTTGCTGTATTTATATAGCTAGTATAGATAGATAGATAGATAGATAGATAGATAGATAGATAGATAGATAGATAGATAGATAGATAGATTTGGGTGGTGCAGGGTGGGGGGGGCTTTCCCCCTACAAAAAAATAGAAGTTTAAAGTAGAAGAGTGATGTTCAAAATTCAATCTTTTCCTGGAGTTTCAATCTTCTTTTTAGGGTCAATTAGCAGTTGGTGTTACAAGTGCCAACACCTCAATAGAGAGCCACCCAACTCATATAGCCATAAAACTTTACTACCTATGGAAGTGATAAAGTGTGAAAGTTGATTTAGCATGATATCGTGGACTTTTACCTTTTTTCTTATCAGTTGTATTGTTTTCTAAGTAAATGGAAAACTTCCTGCAGTATACCAACAGTTTGTTGTCTTCCCTTTTTAATAATGTTTTTATTTATTTGTCTGTTTATTTCTTTGCTTATAACACTATTTATGTTACCATGGGGTAAAGGTTGCTAATACATGTTGTGGTTTCATCTTGCATTAATTCTCAAATAAGTCAGACAGTCTTTAGCAGTACCTTTATTTATTTAACATTTGTTAACTGGTAAAGTCCGACTTGGAACAAAGCCAATTTTCAGCAGAGGCCTGGGGAGAAATGCTCCAGATGTATGTCTTTGAATGTGGGAGGAAACCCACACAAACGTAGGGAGGACATGCAGACTCCACACAGAAGGCAATCCAGCGGGGAATTGAACCAGAGAACCTCTTGCTGTGAGGCGACAATTCTACCGCTGCACCACTGCGCCATCCAAAGTACATTATTTAACATTTTTCCTTTTTATTTCACCCTTTCAAGTAAACTATGGGTAGGTTTTATTAGCTATTATAAAGGTATAAATGATGCAACAATGGTATGATAGAGTATATAAATACATTGCATACACATACAAAAGATATAGCACACAGTGTGACTGAGGTGTGCTATTACCTAGTGCACCCTCCCATACTCATCACCCACAAGCACAGCATGCCCATGAGAAGCCAAAGTTATTTTACACCTATTGGAAAAGATGCCCACTTATGCTATGGTGTGACTCATAGAGCTCAGCTCAGCTCAGCTTCATTTGCATAATACATTTCTAAATCAGCACCACTTAATGTCAATAACCATAAATCTGCTATTTTCATCTATGCTGAGCCACGCCTGTCAATAGACCCAATGAGGTGCAAACTAACTTAAAGGAATAAATAACAAAAGGAGGAGTTAGAAACTTGTAAAGCAATACAAAAATGTGTATAATTAAGGAAGACCTATTGATGAAAAACATTATTTTAAATATAAGACATGAAAGATAATACTGTTTTACAGCCTTATGAGTGACAAGACTGAGAATGTGTAAGGTGCCATTTTTACTGCTGTTGCCTGTGTTTAATTCTATTGTTAATAGTTACAGAAAGGTAGGACAATATCATGGCATGATTTTGTAGTACATAAAAATACCCAGAACCACACCACGGCATACAGCATTTGTATTTGTAACATTTCTCAGTAAAGTTCAGGTTAGAATGACTTCCAAAGGATAAATAATACCTCAGTCAATACACTTCTGTCATTTGTATTAGCAGACTACTAGTAAAGTACAGGTATTATGTTTGGGAGACTGGTGTAATTGTGGCCCTAAACATGTGCTTTCAGGTTCCAACATGCTGCAGTAGCAGAGATCAAGACATCAGAGAACCATATCCTTGTGGATACTCTGAGGACATATGGGAAACTTCTGTTTAGGAAAGGGGGACTAAAGCAGGCTGAGGGAGCTAAGGCATGGAATCAAATAGTGGTTGGCTTCAATATTGTTGGAGTGTAGGAAAAGATGACCTAATGGTACATGCAAGGACCAAAATTAGACAAAGTGCAATTGCCCATAGCAGCACTAGTGGGGGTCCTTCTACAGTTCAGCCATCAATACTTGATGAAGAGTACCTTGTCTCCATGAGAGGTAATGACTTTGATGCAAATGAGGATGCCAAAAGAATAATCAGAGGTGGTGTAGGCACCAGAACTTTCAGACCACTGCAGCATCCACACTCAGGAAGTATGGAAAGTTAGTGCATAGCTGACGATAATACTTTACGCCATCTCTTTACCTGTGCAGCCACATACTTTGTAAGAAGCTGCTGTATGGAGTCCTGTACTAATATCTTCAGAGGTGGTTGTATAGCAGACCAACAAATGATCATATTGTGCAGAATGCAACATGTAGTAACCATTCTGCATGCAGCAACAGGGTCATACTGCAGGGCACCCCCAAACTTATCCAGGCAATTGAAATGGGCTTTCAGCAGGCCAAATACCCTCTCAGTGACAATCAGTGTCTGGGACAAAGCAGTATTGAAGTGCTCCTCATCAGCTCCCCTAGGGTTACAGATTGGTGTCATTACCCAGAGTTCAAGTGGGTAGCCTGCATCACCTGAAAAAGAAAAATGATGGGGCATAGCAAAAGAAGAGAGGTTTTGGTAGTAAACAATACATTTTCCAAAATGTACCTATAGACACTATGACTAGAAGTTTGCACATAGCAACAAAGTGACCGTAGGGTATCCTACCATGCAGGAATAGGTGGTAGGGTGAGCTTGTGTAGCACATGTGAGAATCATGAGCACTGCCAGGATTCTGGAGCAAATCATTGATAATGCACTCCCATGCATCATACACTACCTGGAAGTTGATGGAATAGAAGCCCTTTCTGTTCCTGTAACACCCCCCCCCAGTCCAGATGGGGTCCTGATGATAACAGGGGTGCAACCTATTGCACCAAGTACCTCAAGAAAACATGTCATCTCATAGAAGGCATGTATGGCTTAGGATCTGTCCTTATGTGATGTAGGCAGATAATTATGCTGATCCACTCATGCCAAGAGTATGTCAAGGAACTGTTGAAGTGTCCTCAATGCAGAAGCCTGAGAAATAAAACACATGATATAGTTTGTCTCTGGAGGGTCCCCATGGCAATTATTGTGAGGGCTATACATACACTGGTGTCCCAAACTATAGGAAGATGACGCATTTCCCAATCTATATCTGTGGGCCAAATAAACTCACTAATGCCTGTGCTATATTTCTGTACACTCTAAATCTATCAAGAATTTATTGGTCAGCAAAGTTAGAATGATTTAGTTTTTTTATATCTACGCTGTCTTGATTGGCGATTGCCATTGGATGCCTGCAGTTTTAGTACAGAACAGTTCTCAGCAAGAAATAACCAAGCTAGCAGTTACAGCAAACATCTTTAATGATTGCAAGGTAGATAGAGAAAGTGTGACTATGCCTTTTCTAAGGCATATGTGCAAACACAGAAGCATGTAGAAAAGAGATTACAACTCACAAACAGGTAGGAAAAGGGCTTATTTACATGATTGTCTCACAAATTGCAGGTATTCCTATTTGCTTCTCATTATTTGTATCATTTACATACATTTTTCACACGGTTACTAAAGTTGCTGCACCTCAGCTTAGCAGTCCTCTACGAAATGCTACGATGCTGCACTTAGATGCAGCCAGAGCAAATTCCTGCTATGCTTAAGTACAATGACTCTCAGTTTTAGCTGGTCTCTTAGAACCCTAATGCTTGAAAATGCAGCTCTTTCACCTTGAAGTGTCCTGCTATAGGCACCAATTTTTGAGCACACTAAAAGTACCCTATAAGGGCAAAAGTGAGCATCACAAGAGGTGTTCCCCAGTTCTTTGCTGTCCCACAGCCTCAGAGAGGGCACAAATAGACAGATGGAGTTTAAAGGGCATTTAAAACTGAAAACTACTGTCATAGCTGTTTAACAGTCAAGGATACAGGAATCCCACACACCAATACTAGAGAAGTTTTTCAAGGAATGCATGGATACATTTTCCTTAAAAGGTTACATTCTTTGGGTAACCCTGTATCAGGATGAATTATTCTATGGCACTGATTGGAAAATAATTACTTAAAAAAATACTATTTGTCTGAGTTAATACAGAATGTTGATAACTTTTAAAACTGACATAAACTATTGTTTAGTTGCTATTGTACCTAATTTGATTAATTCTATTCTATGTTTTATTTTTTATGTAAAGTGTTTAGTTTATAAACATTGTCACTAGCTGAAAGTAGTTCTCTGAGCTGTCCCCATTCACCAAATGATTTTTGGGGGGGCCTCTTCTTAAGAGCAGTGCTGAAGTTTCTACTGAGAGGCTTATTTGGGGTGCATTGAAGTAGGAACTAGTTTTTATCAACACCCTCACATGCTCTTTTTTTTGTTATTCTATATTAGTTGTTTGTCACCTGCATGGATAATTTAGCCACAAGCATCTTTTTCCAGTGGTAACAAGAGAGTAATGTATGGTTCAATAACTTGCTCAAAATCACAAAGTAGGCTAATGGCTACTGTGGAATAAAACCTTATACTGCAGGATGAATTTTACTATAAACTCATAGTAATAATCTCTGCTAAACTATGAAAAGAGTTGGTACAGAAGTTATGCTACTCTTTTAAACAGAAATGCTAACACATGTTTAGTGCTAAGACAACAAACAGCACCTTTCTGTGAATATTAAATAAACTGTGTACTTCTGTCACAGTGTCCTTCTCAGTTAAACTAGAACATTTAGCTAATCTCATTAGTTAAGTGCGTAACTCAGCTCAGCAAGCACAGCATTTGAAATTCTAGTGCCAAACAGCACATTATTTGATGTATGATGGTGAGAAGCAGGTAGTGATTAAAAATAGTGAACAGGTAAGCATTCATGCCTAGTGGGCTTGGTGTCTGTGATATGCACAACTAAGGACAATTGACTTGTTAAATTAAAATTTGCAGTTCACCCTTTAAGATGGAGCATCAGTGGTGATTTATAATAGGAGAATGCCATAATATTATAGAATACTATCTGGTACATTGTTGGTGTGATATACGTAAATGTTTGAGTTAACTCAGACAGGCACAATATGGACACTAGACATAACCTGAAGACGCTCTGGGCAGAACATCCTGGTGCAAGCTAATCTCTGTCTAATGGTGACACTGATAACATGGGGGTGCATAGAGACAGAACACAGCTGTTAGCAAAGAACTGAGACCTGCAGAAAAGTGATAATCAGCTCTATCACTGTTGATTAATAAGTCAGAGGCAGGCCTCAGATTTGTTGGCTGTTAATGTTTTAACTATGAAGGTAACTAAATTTTAGAAAACTTTTGAAAAGGTGATAACTTGATAATAGAAGAAGAAATCCATCAGGTAATGCAAACAATATAAAATGTATACTGTATTCCATGTTCTACTCTGTTATTCTGTTCATTTGTCCCATATTGTTTGAGGTAGTGTTCTACATTTTGCTCATTTGTCCCATATTGTTAGAGGTAATGTTCTATATTTTGTTCGTTTGTCCCATATTGTTAGAGGTGGTTTTCTATATTTTGCTCATTTGTCCCATATTGTTTGAGGTAGTGTTCTTCATTTTGCTCATTTGTCCCATATTGTTAGAGGTAATGTTCTATATTTTGCTCGTTTGTCCCATATTGTTAGAGGTAGTGTTCTATATTTTGCTCGTTTGTCCCATATTGTTAGAGGTAGTGTTCTATATTTTGCTCGTTTGTCCCATATTGTTAGAGGTAGTGGTCTATATTTTGTTTATTTGTCCCATATTGTTAGAGGTAGTGTTCTACATTTTGTTCATTTGTCCCACATTGAGACAGGTAATGTACTGGGAGCTTCTTAGCTGAAGTTTTTTTAAGTGTTCTACATTTTGTTCAGTTCTCCCATACTGTCAGAGGTAGTGTTATGCATTTTGGGAATGGGAGGGTGAGAGCTGTGATAAAATGGGGAAAGGACTTTGAAATATGATTTTTCAGTTACATTACTAAATTATCCAGTGGTTATTATCAGTGGTAACTTTCTATAACACTGTAATGTTTTGAGTTTTAGTAATAGCCTGCACTGAATGTGGAATGGTTGTTATGTAATTTCCATGCATGAGTTTTAAAAGAGATAAAAACTGCCAAATGTTGCTTGTCAGCATTTAGAAATGAATGTGTATTAAGTATTTAATGATTATTGTCATATTGCTGTCTTTTGAGAATGTGATCATCTAGCAACACAGTCTACTTGTGCTGTTTTAATTTGTTTATTTATTTAGTTAGATATATATTTACAGGCCAACAGGACTAATTGTTTCTTCTGGTCTTTTTGTGTTATTCATAGTGTTAACATCAGCAGTGTCAGCCTTAGCATAGGCAAACTATGTAGCCACCTAGGGTGTCATTTAACTAATGTGCATTTCTGTCATTTATTTACTTTTTTAAGTGAAGAAACTCAGTGGCATTTCTTTACTTTAAAAAACACATAAACTTAATGGTCCACAGAACCCCTTCTTAACGCTGTGCCCTGAACGTATGTGTGGACACAGTCCAATATTTGTAGTTTGAGGAAAGATCAAACTGGTTGGTGCTGCTGCTTCACAAATGTCTGTGATGTAGAAATTGATACATTACTGATGAAGTCTAATTTGAATGTGTACATATTCATCCCGCAGTGCATAACATGCTACAGTTCTTCCAGAGCACAGTCCTTAATGTCCTATAGATTTGCTCGCTCCTATAAGGAAGGTACAGCTCACATTGTCAGCCATAACATAGTGGCACAATGCCCCACATAATGGCATGTTAGTGAAGGGGAAGTGTGCAATAATGCCTCATGAATTACTGGCAGGTATATTACCATCGCCATAGGCAATATGAAGAAGCCAAGGAAATGCATTTTGCTAACCTCCAGTGCAAGCCTATTAACTTCTCAAAACAGTTTTGAAGATCTGTAAATCAGCCAATAAACTGCACTCAGCCTTCCCTGGATGTAGAAAAAATAGCAGTCAGATACGGGCTTTCTACGTCTTTTTTATCATCTGAAAATTAACAGCTATGCAGAGCTGTACTATAAATGTAGATATCTCCTAGCATTTACTTTTCCACTAGTCACCTGCTTTTCCACAGATAAACTGTTCCATTATGTCAACAACACATCATCTCTAGGGCCAGATAAATGTCTTACAGTAGATTTATATTTAACTGCACAAGTAACTTATAAACTTTTACTATGGACATACCAGCAAGGCCCTTCTCAAAGATGTAGTATATCTAGGTCCCTTCAAAGTCTCTGACATGTTGAACCATGGTCTTCTGCTGTAAGGCAGATGAGCTGAAATGAAACAGTGCATCTGACTTCAAAACTACTTCTTCCGTTTAATAATTTCTAAAGTGCTGTCAAACAGCAACCATGGACCTGCCCCAGGGCTGCATTGTGGGACCATATATAGTCATATTTATAAAAAACACATAGCACATCTGCAAGAACACAACATTTCTGTGATATATTGATGCCTGTACTCTACTTTATTTTTTACCAAATGTTGGTGTTGTCCAAGAAAATTTGCAAGAGGTGCTCCAGGAATATTAAGTCATTCCAGGTGCATTCAGTCTTAGTGCTCAAATACAACTCAACTTTAGGTAATACTTTTTTTTTCAAGTTTGCCATCTGGATCTAGTCCATATAACCTCAGCCTACATACTTCAATTGTCCTGTCATAGAAAAAAAGTCAATCAATATAAGGATTTTGTTGTTACCATCAACTACAGCTTACAGTTTACTCACTGCAAAATGGTCTCGACCAAAGCAAATAAAGTACCATGAAGGCTATACAGATAGGACATTCTACATAATCACTGGCACCAGAAAATAGCTGCAAATGTCCTATTTTTATAAACATCTCACAAAAACAGCGTAGCATGATTCCTTGGAATTCTTGTCTGTTTTTCTCTTAGCTCCCAGATAAAATTTATCGATGTCTAAACCCGAGAGATCTGGGAAGGCTGGAGCTAAATAGCAGAAGGCTCTTGGCTATCATTGTTCCACCACAAAATAAAACATTGTTCAAAAATAAGAGTCCAGAATTAACAACTCTTGTTAAAATGATGTTTCATTAAGTTCCCCATGCTATTCCTACAGACAGCGTCTATGCCACTAAGTCCAAGGAAGTCATTATTCCACTGTATTTGGCATTCATCAGACCCATCACTGAGTACAATGCCCGCTTTGGTATGTACCTAACCAGGCATATCCAACAACTGGAACGTCCACAGAGGTTCCTCACTAAAAGAATACAGGGCATAAGTAATATGTCCCATGCAGACCTCCTCAAGGCCTTATCCCTGTATTCTGTCTCCTACAGGCTTTTGAGGGGAGATCTATGTCTGGCATACAGGGCATTGTCACACCCACTCTGATGGACCTCCTGCATTTCCACAAAGCAAACAGCACCAGAGTTACCCATACTAAAGACTTAAACCTTGCCTGTGATATAAATAGGACCTCCTGGAGGGATAGGTATATATCGCAGAGACTACCTCATCTATGGATCAGGCTCCCCATCCCTGTGAAGCAGAGTTCCTCCCTACCCCAATTCAAGTGCAACTTGGACAATTGGATGGGAAACTGGAAATTCAGTCCTGGTTTGGCACCTATGTCTCTAATGGACATAGGTAACCTGTAAATGGTTCATCTCCCAGGCCCATGCTTACACTTATCAAGGGTATCAGAACTTGTCAGAGATTTGGGATGCATGGCTAGGCTTAAAAAGGCCCTTGTGGTCATTAGCCTAGTAAACACCTATGAACCTATACATAGGACTTCTGAAAAAGCATTCTGATGTGTTATTTACAATCTCATCTTCATTAACTTGGACATTAAATCTGGTCACTCTCCCCAGCATGGTCTCTGCAATTGTTTTTGATAAGCCCTGAAGGACTATTACAAATAAAATAACCAGTGCAGATGTGGTGAGATATGACAGACAGCTGTTCAAATGGCTGCACATACATATCTCACCTAGCAAAAATCTATCCTCTATTCTAATGGCATTAATCATTAACCTGGTATCTAAAGCAGCCTGCAGCCTAATTGTTGCAGTATATGTACTAAATAAAAAAAAAATTCACCAAACGTATGTTCCCTACCACTTCACAAAACCTAGCTACACTCAGGACCAGACATACTTCTGACACATACCTTGTCTCTCATACCTAATGCAGTAACTGCATGACATTTTTTATTCACTGTCCATTTTTAGCCCAGATGTCCTCCAACAGTTTATACTGCATACTATATCACAACCCCACCTGTTACCATAATAAATTCCCCTCCAGTGGATACTGAGATTCCATAAATTTCTGAATAACATAATAATCTATGTTATAGGTCTATATAACTGAAATGTCAGCTTAATTTAGCATTAACTGATGCCATATGCCTACACAGACATACACACACACACACACACACAGATATATATATATATAAAATATATATATAGGTTCACTTTATAATCCTGAAATCCTGAAATACCAAATTTTGGAATCTCGAGGTCATAAAGCCGAAACCTTAAAATCCTGAAACCCCAGAAGCACGAATTTCAAAATTGCGAATACTACACTAACCAAACACCACACACATACACACAAACCTACACTACATACAAGCATGGGGGCAAGCACCCCTGTACCCCCTACTTAATTATACTAACTTCAAGGTTGCACTACACAGACAAGCACACAAACACACCACAATACAAGGTACATTCCCCTCGCACATACACATCACAGTAACAAAACACACTGACACACACTAAAGCCCCTAACCAAACCCCTTACACATAAATACTTACCTGAACTTCCAGCTATCCATTCACAAAGTGCAACACCAGAAGCGCTACTTCAACATCTCCGGACTTCAGGATTTTGAAATTCACGCTTCTGAGGTTTCGGAATTTTGAGCTTTCGGCTTTATAATCTCAGGGGATGCACAAGCCAGTGTATTTCTTTGTGCCGGTCCCAAGCCCGGATAAATGGGGAGGGTTGCGTCAGGAAGGGCATCCGGTGTAAAATTTTGCCAAATCATAAATGCAAACAACAGTACAGATATACATACCGGATCGGTCAAGGCTCGGGTTAACAACGACCACCACCAGTACTGTTGGCCAACAGGGTGCTGGCGGAAATTGGGCTACTGTTGGCCGAAAAAGGAGAAGAGGGGGAAGGCATGCCCAAAGGCAGTAAAGGCTAGGACTGTGATAGTGAGGGTCGGAATTTTGAATGTTGGCAGTATGACTGGTAAAGGGAGAGAGCTAGCTGATATGATGGACAGTAGGAAGGTTGGTATATTGTGTGTGCAAGAGACCAGATGGAAGGGGAGCAAGGCTAGGTGTATCAGAGGTGGTTTCAAATTGTTTTATCATGGTGTGGATGGGAAGAGAAATGGTGTAGGCATTATCCTGAAGGAACAGTATACTAAGAGTGTTTTGGAGGTGATAAGAGTGTTGGATAGAGTGATATTTATGAAGCTGGAAATTGATGGTGTAATGATGAATGTTGCATATGCTCCACAAGTTGGGTGTGCGATGGATGAGAAAGAAAAATTTTGGAGTGAGTTGGATGAAGTGGTGATTACTGTACCCAAGGGTGAGAAACTGGTGATTGGAGCAGATTTCAATGGGCATGTTGGTGAAGGGAACAGGGGGGGATGAGGAAGTGATGGGTAGGTATTGTGTTAGCAAAGGAATGCAGAAGGTCAGATGGTAGTGGATTTTGTGAAAAGGATGGACATGGCTATGATGAATACGTATTTTAATAAGAGGGAGGAGCATAGGGTGACATACAAGAGTGGATGAAGATGCACACAGATTGGATTATATTTTATGTAGAAGGGCCAGTCTGAAGGAGATTGGAGACTGTAAAGTGGTGGCAGGGGAAAGTGTAGTTAGGCAGCATAGGATGGTGGTTTGTAGGATGACATTGGTGATCAAGAAGAGGAGGATGAGTGTGAGGGCAGCACCAAGGATCAAATGGTAGAAATTGAAAAAGGGTAATTGTGAGGTGATGATCAGGGAAGAATTAAGATAGGCACTGGGTGGCAGTGAAGAGTTACTGAATAGCTGGGTAACTACAGCAGAACTAGTAGGAGAGATGGCTAGAAAGGTGCTTGGTGTGACATCTGGAAAGAGGAAGGAGGACAAGGAGACCTGGTGGTGGAATGAAGAAGTACAGGAGAGTATACAGAGAAAGAGGTTGGCGAAGAATAAGTGGGATTGTCAGAGAGATGAAGAAAGTAGACAAGAGTATAAGGAGATGAGGTGCATGGCAAAGAGAGAGGTGGTGAAGGCTAAGGATAAGGCGTATGAATAGTTGTATAAAAGGTTGGACACTAAGGAGAGAGAAAAGGACCTGTACTGATTGGCTAGACAAAGGGACCGAGTTAGTAAAGATGTGCAGCAGGTAAGGGTGATAAAGGATAATGAGGGAAACGTACTCACAAGCAAGGAGAGTGTCTTAAGCAGATGGAAAGGGTACTCTGAGGGGCTGATGAATGAAGAGAATGAAAGGGAGAGAAGGTTGGATGATGCACACATAGTGAATCATGAAGTGCAGTGGATTAGCAAGGAGGAAGTAAGGACAGCTATGAAGAGGATGAAGAACGGAAAGGCTGTTGGTCCAGTTGACATACCTGTGGAACCATGGAGGTGTTTAGGTGAAATGGCAGTGGAGTTTTTAACTAGATTGTTTAATGAAATCTTGGAAAGTGAGAGGTTGCCTGAGGAATGGAGAAAAAGTGTATTGGTACCGAATTTTAAGAATAAGGGTGATGTGCAGAGCTGTAGTAACTACAGAGTGATTAAATTGATCAGTCACAGCATGAAGTTATGGGAAAGAGTAGTGGAAGCTAGGTTAAGAAGGAAGGTGATGATTAGTGATCAGCAGTATGGTTTCATGCCAGGAAAGAGCACTACAGATGTGATGTTTGCTCTGAGAGTGTTGATGGAGAAGTACAGAGAAGGTCAGAAGGAGTTGCATTGTGTCTTTGTGAATTTAGAGAAAGCATATGACAGGGTGCCTAGAGAGGAGTTGTGGTATTGTATGAGGAAGTCAGGAGTGTCAGAGAAGTATGTAAGAATGGTACAGGATCTGTACGAGGGTAATGTGACAGTGGTGAGGTCTGCGGTGGGAGTGACGGATGCGTTTAAGGTGGAGGTGGGATTACATCAAGGATCAGCTCTGAGCCCTTTCTTATTTGCAATGGTGATGGACAGGTTGACAGACAAGATCAGACAGGAGTCCCCGTGGACTATGATGTTTGCAGATGATATTGTGAACTGTAGTGAGAGTAGGGAACAGGTGGAGGAGACCCTGTAGAGGTGGAGATATGCTCCAGATAGAAGAGGAATGAAGGTCAGCAGGACTAAGACAGAATATATGTGTGTGATGTGAATGCGAGGGAGGATAGAGGAATGGTGAGGATGCAGGGAGTAGAGGTGGTGAAGGTGGATGAGTTTAAATACTTGGGATCAATAGTTCAGAGTAATGGTGAGTGTGGAAGAGAGGTGAATAAGAGAGTACAGGCAGGATGAAGTGGGTGGAGAAGAGTGTCAGGAGTGATTTGTGACAGACAAGTACCAGTAAGAGTGAAAGGGAAGGTCTACAAGAGGGTAGTGAGATCAGCTATGTTATATGGGTCGGAGACAGTGGCACTGACAAAAAGGCAGGAGTCAGAGCTTGACATGGCAGAGTTGAAAATTGTAAGATTTGCACTGGGTGTGACGAGGATGGACAGGATTAGGAATAAGTATATTAGAGGGTCAGCCCAGGTTGGAAGGTTTGGAGACAAAGCCAGAGGGGCAAGATTATGTTGGTTTGGACATGTGCTGAGGAGGGATGCAGAGTATATTGAGAAAAAGATGCTAAGGATGAAGCTGCCAGGTAACAGGAAAAGAGGAAGGCCTAAGACAAGGTTTATGGATGTGGTAAGAGAGGAAATGCAGGTGGTTGGTGTGACAGCAAGATGCAGTGAACAGGAAGAAATGGAAACAGTTGATCTGCTGTGGCGACCCCTAATGGGAGCAGCCGAAAGAAGAAGACGATATATATACACACACACACACGCACACACACACACACACACACACACACACACACACACACACACACACATATATTACTGTGTCACTTTCTGTGTTTGAATATCCGTGTTTGATATTGTACTTAAGTATGGCTTTTTACAATATAGTTACAATGTTTATATATTTCTGTATGCAATTTTTGAATTAATGTAATTTACATATTTCATGCATATTGTCTTTTGCATACACTGCCTGTGTATTGCACATATTTATATGTAAAATATTATACACTGATGTATTAATTACTGTATGTTGGAGCTTTTCCTTGTCTCAACCTCCTCTGTAAATAGGCTATGATTTGCACCACTGTCTAGTTTAATATGAATAATGAAGAAAAAACTAAACAATTAATTAATTAATTAATAGATATATAGATAGATGCATTCAGACAACTAGATAGATAGATAGATAGATAGACAGATAGATAGATGGATATCTAGACAAACAAACAACAATGCAGACCATGCATTCACTCATTGTGTGTAAATAGCATTCCCTATATAGTCAACCAAAGTGCATAAGTAAGATGAGAGTTCACTTTCAGGGTGTGAGTAACAGTGGATGTGTGTTTATTGCAAAATATGAGCAGCTCTACACATGCATTCATTCATTCATGGACTATAAAAAGAACTGCACATTCATGTACTCGTGATAAGTGAACAAAAAATGGCAAGAGCCCAACTCAGGCAATGCAGTTCTTTCAATGTGTGGGAACAACACGCAGCATCTGCTCCCATGAAGTGCATAACAGCCAGAATGTTTCTTTGTACTGTGTAGAGGAATAAGCATTCCTCCCTTGTAATGCATACGTAAGTGATAAAATGTTCCCCTCTAGAGTATAATTAGTAATCAGCATTTGTTTCTTCATAATGCATAATAAACAGTGAGCATGTGTTCCTTCATAATGCATAGTAACAGTGAACATGCATTCCTTTGTGGTGTGTAAATAACAGTGAACATGTATTCCCTTGTAGTGTCTCACTGAGTGTGTGCTCCCTTGTAATGCATAAGTATGTGAACACATGTTCTATTGCAGTGTATAAGTAAAAGTAGCCATGTATTCCCTTGAAGTGCATTAGTAATAGTGAGCATGTGTCTTACTGAATGTGTGCTCCCTTATAATGCATAAGTAAGTGAACACATGTTCTCTCGTAGTGTATAAGTAACAGCAAGTATGCACTCCCTTGTAGTGTGGTCCCTTGTAATACATAAGTAAGTGAACAGATGTTCTCTTGTAGTGTATAAGTAATAGTGAGCATGTGTTTCCTTGTAGTGGATAAGTAATACTGAGCATGTGTCCCCTTGTAGTGTATTAGTAACAGGAGCATGTGTTCTCTTGTAGTGTCTTACTGACTATGTTCTCCCTTGTAATGCATAAGTAAGTAAACATATGTTTTCTTGTAGTGTATAAGTAATAGTAAGCATGTGTTCCCTTGTAGTGTCTTACTAAGTACTCCCCTGAAATGCATAAGTGAACACATGTTCTCTTGTAGTGTATAAGTAACAGTAAGCATGTGTTCCCTTGTAGTGTCTTACTAAGTTAGTACTCCCCTGTAATGCATAAGTAAGTGAACACATGTTCTCTTGTAGTGTGCTTCCTTGTAGTGTGTGAATATCAGTGAGCATGTGTTTACCTGTAGTGTTAAAGTAACAGTTAGTATGTGTTCCTTTATAATGAATAAGTAAGAGTGAGCATATGTTCTCTTACAGTGTGTCTAAGTAACTGATCATACATTCCCTTCTTGTGCATAGTAGCAGTGAGCATCTGTTCCCTTACAATATGTAGGTAACAGTGAGCATATATTCCTTTGTTTGACATAAATAATAGTGAGTATGTTATCCAGTGTAGTGTTTAAGTGAGAATGTAAGTGATTCTGTGTTTCATTTTAATATGATAGTAACAGTGAGCATATTTCCTTGTAATACATAAGTAGCAGTGAGTATGTATTCCCCTATAGTGTGTAAGTAACAGTAAGCATGTATTCCCCTACTATGTGTAAGTCGGTCTATATTAGCCGAGCGAAAGTCCATTTACGCGAATATGTAAACGTCGACACGTATTGCGCGAAACAGATTTATAGTGAACGTACAAAATTGTGATTTCGGAAATGTCGAATTACCATGGTTGGCCTGTCTTTGGAATAGCTGTATAAGGTAAGTGTTGGATAGTTACAGACTTTACGGTTAGGGTGCGGGTTAAGGTAAGTGCATAGATAGGTTATGTATGTTATATTTAGTGTAGGGTAAGAAGTAGGGTTTTGTTAAATGTATGTATGCGGATTATTTATTTTGTTTGTGTATATTTTTGTAAGGGAAGTGTGCGGTAGTTATGGACCTTAAGGTTAGGGAGGGCTTAAGGATAGTGCATAGAAAGTTGTGTATGAGGGGTTTAGTGTAGGATTAAAAGTAGGGTTTTGTTAAATGTATGTATGTGGATTATTTATTTTGTTTGGATATATCTATGTAGGGGAAGTGTGCGGTAGTTTCGGACCTTAGGGTTAGGGAGGGGTTAAGGATAGTGCATAGACAGTTGTGTAAGTGGGGTTTAGTGTAGGGTTAGAAGTAGGGTGTTTGTGCTTTACTTTAGGGTTAGAAGTAGGGTTTGGTTAGTAGTGTATGTATGTGCTTTATTTATTTTGTTTGGGTAGGTAGTATGTAGCGGGTGGTGGGGTTGGCCGAGTATGACGGTTCGCGCAATAGGTGTCAGGGTTTTAGTATTCACTTAATAGTATTTTCACTCTCATAATATAGACCCTGTGTAAGCAACAGTAAGTGTATGCTCCCTTGTACTGCATAATTAACAGACTGTACCTGTTCCCTTGTAATGCTTAAGTGGCTGTGATCGTATGTTTTCTTGTACTACATAAGTAACAGTGTGCATGTGGTCCATTGTACTGTGTAAGAGACAGGAATTCTATATTCCTTTGTAATTTGTAATGTTTACAATGTGTAAGTAACAGTGGATATGTGTTCCTTTACAGTGGTACGTAACAGTAAACACCTGTTCCCTTGTAGAACCATTGAGCATATGTTCTCTTGTTGTGCATAAATAACAGTGAAAATGTATTCCCTTGTAGTGGTAAGTAATTGTGAACACATTCAGTTACAGTGTATAAGAAATGGTGAGTGTGTATTCCCTTGCAGTGTGCAAATAGTGAGCATGTGTTCCCCTGAAGTGATAAATACCAATGAGTGTGCATGTTCCCTTGTATTGCATAAGTAACAAAGAATGTGCATTCTATTGCAGTGTGAGTAAATAGCAGTGACCATACTCTTGTAGTGATAAATTTATTTATTTATTTATTGACATTTGATTACTGGGAAATTCCAACTAGGTAGAAGTCCATTTTCAGCGGAGGCCTGGGGAGAAAAGCTTCACATTATTACAAAACATTTTATGAACAATAATTTTACAATCTTCAAAAATAAAACAAAAAACATCTGCAGTTTAAATATATAACAAATTAGATATAATGTAAAAACATTGGTTAAGAAGCTATACAATGTCTGGTTAATATTTAGAGAAATTTTAGACAGTTTGAAGAGAAATTAAAGGTAAGTTAGTTTAATATAAATAGGAATTGCAATATGAAGTGAGGGAAGACAGGCTTATGATATATTTAGAGAGAAAGTCAGGGAAAATAATTTGACAGCAGCAAAGAAGTAAGTGAAGACAGGAGAGTGTGAAGATTAAGGAAAGAAAAGGTACTTGTTCACATTTAGAGATATAGTTTATCCTGGTTTTGAGCAAGAACAGAGCCAAGTTTTAGCTAGGAAGTCTTTCAGAGTAGTTTTGAAAGATGGGAGGGAGGGTATAAATAACAGTGAGCATACATTCACTTGTAGTGTGCAAGCAAGTTAGCATGTGATCCCTTGCAATGTGTAACAGTGAGCTTGTGTACCCCATGAAAGTGAAAATGTGACCACGTGTTCTCCTGTAGTGTGTAAGTAACTGTGATTCATAGTACATGCTCACATGGGTACAGTACTGCCCTGTGCATCTGCTAGAGTTTGACGTACCTGGGAGACAAGCTATAAATTAGTCTCCATTGCAAGCCTCAAGTATATCATTCCCATTGTACTGCATAGATGAAATGTTCTTCAAAATAAGCAATACCAGGAATGATAAATTTAAACTTTTCCAAACTGAACAATGCTATCAATCAAGTGCTGTCTGAGTAGCTATTTTGGGTTATGCCACTACATGCTGATGTGTTACAGAGTTTGATTTTGCGCCCTTCACTTTAGTACAAGCTCAAACCAATTAGCTCCAGTTCTTGTTCAGTGAAACTGCTGTTTGTTGGACAGTCCATGTTGTTGATGCTTTTTGACATTGGGTTTGTATAACTTATTAGAGCTTTTGAACCACTAAAGATATTTGATTTATTGTTCAAGATATAATAGTTTGAGTAGAACTATTTTCTATAGTTGTAGGAAAACCAGATGCAGGCAAAACATGTAAAAGTATATATTTAAATAAAAAAAATGTATAAAACCAACAGAGAACTTTTATTAATAAAAAATAATAAAGGTGTAGGTAAGCACTTTTGTAGACAAATCTACTTCATCAGACCATATCTCACTTCATTCATAGAGCAATCATTTTATATTAACCTCCAATTCCAATTACCAATACAAATTCAAAGACAAACATGTGATCACATCTCATTATCTAATAAATAAGTTCTTCTCTTTAACCTCGGTCTTAAAGAGACCTCATCATTCAAACCACCTTCTTTGTCAGCCTGTAAATTCAAAGTCCAAATCAGCTCTCTATCCTCTCTTTTATTAATAATGTCACCTATTTTATCATCATCTAATATTTTCTCCACTACTTGGAACTTGAACTTATGTGCATCTGATATTTCCATTATATGTTTAGCTAAAGAGTTAATTAAACTACAATGCTTTATATCCCTAGCATATTCCCTCATCTTTTCCATTAACGTATGGTTTGTTTTTCCTATATAAAATTTCCCACATTTAGAACACTGTGCTAGGTATACCAAATTCCTAGATCTACAAGTTGCTTCCACCATAAATGTATATGCCCTGCCTGTTCTAGGATGTCTAAAAATATTAACAGTATTAATTAAATCGAGAAGTTACAACTTCTACAGGGGGAGGTGCCTGTCATAGCATCTGAATGCTCCTCTTTCTTATTATAACATAACATCCTTTTTAACGAACTTCTGTTTCTAAAACTAAAAGATGGATATGAGTATATAACATCATTGATTTAATAGTCAGATGTTAAAATTTCTCTTAATGATCTCACAAACTTCTGCTATATTATTTGAATATGATAGGCAAATGTTAGGTGCCTTCTTTATAAACCTATTTTCATGTATCTTCCTATACTCATGTGCAGATGAATAGTACGGAGCTGCTAAACCTTCCCTTAAACACTCAGCATCTCTTAGTTGCTTTTCTATCTAATTATATTTATAAACCTTTTGCAATAATTCCTTTTTACGACCCCAACATCTTTATGAAACATACCCTCTGTATTATTCAACCTAGAAATTCTCATAACTTGCCCTTTAATTATGTTCTTATATACATGTGCCAGATGTAAACAGTTGCAATGTAAAATATGATTCTTATGACATTCTTTCCTATATCTACTTGTTACAATGCCATTCAAATTATTGTTCTCATATTTTATATCTAAATAATCAATACTTGTATCTGAAAACTTAGAGAATTTCAAGAAGGAAGTAGTTCCATGTAGATATTCTATAATCCTATATAAGTGGTCCACTTCACCTGACCAAAGAATAAACACATAGTCCACAAATCTCCAATAAAATCTGATATTAAAGAGAAATTCATTGTTATCTAATACATACAGGAATTCCCACTGTGCTAAAACAGCACTGGCATAGCTGTTCGCACATGGGGTCCCCATAGCTACATCTATCTTTTGATGATAGTATTTCTTAGTAAACATAAAAACATTATTTTCTAATGTAGTCTCTACAAATAGACACAATAAATCAATTCTCTCTAGACTATAACTACTACGTTTCATCAGAAACTCTTTTAAGGTACTCTAATCCTATGGCATTTGGAATTACAGTAAATGGCAAACAGATGTCTAGGGTTACAAATAAATATTTCTGTCTGAGGTCAATTAAAAGATAATTCATATAAAACTCTAACAAAAATTGTTTAGTATAATTTAAAATGACTTCATATTGATTCAACACTGGTCTTAGGTATTTTTCAACATACATAGACATTGTTTCTGTTGCCCAACTCTGTCCTGAAATGATAGGCCTTAGTGATGGTATTTTGGCATCCTTGTGTATCTTAGGTAGGACCCTGAAACTGGGTATTATAGGAAACTCAACTAAACATAATCTATAAATCTCAGTTGTTATATAATTAAGTAAGCAGTCATTTAAAACATTGTGTACATATTTAATCACATCATTAATCCACTGTAGTGTTATCACTTCATACATCTCCTGTCCTGTAACAAATTCAACACAGACTTTTCGTAGAACTCAGCATCCATAACAACTGTGGCTCCCCCATTGTTGGCAGATTTAATACAAATATTAGTATCTCTGCGTAGCCTGTGTAGTGCTTGATATTCATGACATGTTAAATTATAATACTTCTAATTTCTATATTTATAATTATTATCATTGAACATCAAATCCAATTCCTTCTCAGATACTTTACAGAAAACTTCTAACACAGAGATCAAATTAGGGCTATATACACATGACTTTTTAAAAGTACTCACAGTCCTTTCTTCTGGTTGCATTAGCTGTAACATTACGTTATGAGCAAACAGTCTAATGTCAGCTGATATTTCCCCCAAGTCAGAGAAACAGGCTGGAATAAATGACAGTCCTTTCTGCAGAAGAGAAATCTTATGTTCATTCAAATATCTCTCAGAAATGTTGTGTACTAATCCTGTGTCATATCTCCCAACATCTTCTTGATCGTCTGAGCTTGTAGAACCTCCTGCTGATGTCTTATCCACTTGTGTCCTCTGCTGCTGGAGCAGCCTCTTTGCACCTCCTTAATGTATGTATCAGAAGAAAGAGCCTATGAACAACCTGTGTGTGACTGATTGTTTTACTGTTATAAATTTCCTTAGGTCACACATCAGAAGTTGAATTCTTATCCTTGTTGCCATCTTTATTAATAGCACTAGAGGCCATAGAGAATGCTGCAACATTCATCACTGGTACTAAGTCCATATCAGGACCTGTATTATCTAATTGAGTAGATGCTCTATTAATTATATTAACATGGTTACCAGACTTGTTCTCAAAAGTCTGCTTAATAGCAGTATACTTTGCCCATGTAAACACATGTCCTGAGTTAATGTCAATAAAATCTCTTTGTAATTTCATCTTGTGCTGTTTAATATGGGATTTATATGCAGTAATATTTAACATCTACTCAAGCCAGGGTTCAATTAAAGCCACAGGAAAACTATCCATAAGTGTCCACTGATTCATGCAAATAGAGTCAGTAAGAGAGTCTGCTAAAGGTATGAAATATTCTATTAAACGTTCAACGTACTTAAAACTAGTATCTAGATTTATACTCTGCCAACTCTTTAAAAGGTCAGGGAACACAGTGCTGTATGTCTGCATAACCAAAACTCATAAGTCTCTCGGCACTACTTTGTAATACAGGCATGCTTCCAAGTGTAACCTCTGCCATTGATAAAGCTTCAGTTTAAATAACTGATTTTCTAATTCTTTCAGAGACTGATTAAAATATTCAAAGTCTATGTTCATAACTTCTGTCTCAGAAACTCTGTTAACTGAATTCAAGAATAGCAGTGGGTTATTTACCATGGTCATCATCTTATTTAAAACAGCAGCATGTCTGTCCATTTTTAGCATATTAGAAGTAAACTCCAACTCTGTATCCAAGGTGCTATGACAGGCACCTCCCCCTGTAGTAGTTGTAACTTCTGCAATTTAATTAATACTGTTAATATTTTTAGACATCCTAGAATGAGCAGGGTAGTTGCCCAACACAATGTGTCTGAAATTCTCCAGGTGCAACTAACACTAGGTAAGACTGCAATCCAAATTGTAGCTTGCTACAGATCCCCCACCATGCCCCAAGATTCTCACTACGCCTTTCTAAACATACTGGAAAATATTAAGATACAACCAAATACCCTAATACTGGGTGATTTCAACTAACCTACCATTAACTGGGAAAACTACTCGTGTACCAACACCTTTGCCCAACGGTTCTTGGAATTCATAAATTCCAATGCCCTAGATCAACTAATCCATAGTCCCACCAGGGGCTCCAATATCCTAGACCTGGTAATTACCAACATGGGAAATTGATGCTCCACACCTGAGGTCACCCCCTCATTGGTCAGGTCAGACCATAAGCTAATCACCCTTAACATCCACATCCCATCCCCACTCCCCAGTAAGGAAACCTCCATAAAAAAACTTCTCCAAAGCCAACTTCTTGCTACTCAAGTCAAAAGTGACAAACTTCATGACACCCATGCAGACGAGAACTGAAAGTTCAACTGCTGAGTCCTACACTAAGGCACTGTATGAGCACATCCACTCATGCATGAATTGTGCCATCCCAAATAGAACCAAGATGCTCTCCTCCAAAAAAAGGAAGCCAATCTGGTGATCCCCTGCCATAAACAAACTTTACAACAAAAGAAAGAAACTGTTGCAGAAAAGAGGAAAATCCCACGATGCAAAAAGTTCCCTTACCAGCCTCAGTAAGATGCTGAGATCTCTCGTAAAATCCTCCAAAGCTAGTTACGAAAAGAAAATTGCCAAAAATTCCAAAGACAACCACAACGCATTATATAACTATGTCAAGAATCTAAATGGCAATGCTCAGATCTGCTCTGAGCTACAACAGAATGGCATTAAATATACTAATCCCAAGGATATTGCCAATATCTTGGCAGATCGATTCAGTGCCAACTTCACCCCCCTCTTACCCCCTAAATGGCCCATCTCAGTACCGGAAGATTGCCAAATTCCAGTAATAACGGCCACACAGGTAAAAAATGCACTCTCCTAAGCTAAGAATACAGCATCCATGGGACCAGATGACATCCCGGGCTGTGTACTACATGAACTACAAAATGAACTAGCACCTCACCTAAGTGTCATGTTTAATCATACCCTCACCTCAGGCTTCATGCCCACTGAGTGGCACACAGCTACAGTTATCCCACTCCACAAGGGGGGATCCACCTTGGATCACGGGAACTACCGCCCCATCAGTCTGACGAGCCTGATCTGCAAGGCCATGGAATTTATTATCATGGAACTTATAAACAAAGATATTGGCAACCTTCAAACACTGGACCCCACCCAGTTTGGGTTCGTGAAGGGCCGATCTTGTCTCCTGAACCTGATTGACTTCTTCGAATCAGTCTCCAGAGCCGTGGATGAAGATAAGGCAGTCCACACAGCCTATCTGGACCTCACCAAGGCCTTTGACACTATCCCCAACTCTGGAATCATAGATAAACTTACTAAGCTGGGCATTAATCCCTACGTCACTCGATGGGTTGCCAACTGGCTTACTGACAGAAACCACACTATAAAAGTAGCCGACTCTAAATCCAGCTCCAGACAAGTGACAAGTGGAGTACCTTAGGGTTTAGTCCTGGGACCGCTCTTGGTTGGCATCTACTTATCTGAAGTACAGGCCAACACTAAGGGACTCTGGCTAACAAAGTTCGCAGATGACTGCAAACTGGGAGCCATTATTGAATCCCCAAATTATGTGGATACTCTACAAAAGGGCCTTACAGAAACAGATGCTTGGTGCCAGAGCCATGGGCTCAAGCTCAATGCCAAGAAATGTATAGTTATCCCCTTTGGGAAAAAACATGTACCCATGAATTACCACATAGGTGGCAGTACACTAAACACCGAAAGTGTGATAAGAGACTTAGGGACATAGGTGGACAGTGGTCTCACCTTCAATAACCACATCGCCACAGCAGTCAGGAAATCCTTCTATGTTCCACACCGCATCACTAAGGGCTTTTCATCCAGAAAAAAGGAGGTTATTGTCCCACTGTACTCATCCCTCATTAGACCCATTATAGAATACAATGCCGCATTTTGTATGTATCTCTCAAGACATCTGCAACAACTTGAAAGGCTGCAGAAATACCTCACTAAAAGAATCACAGGCCTAAAGCAGATGCCGTATGCTGACTGCCTTAAAAAACTCCAGCTATACTCTGTCGCATATCATCTACTCAGAGGCAATCTCTGCTTAACATACAAGGCCATGTCAAACCCAGAGCTGTTGGACATGCTACACTTAAAGAAATCCCAATCCCTCAGAGCCACACACTCCGGGGATCTAAACCTTGTCACCACAATAAACAAAACATGCTGGAGGGATAGGTTCCTGACCCAGGGACTCCCCAGACTCTGGAATAGACTGCTCATACATGTCAAGCAGAGCGCCTCCTTGGCCGTCTTCAAAAGGAACCTTGAAGATTGGATGGGAGAAAGGAAATTCACCTCGGGGATCATGTTAATTGCCCTGCCAGACAGGGGTCCAGAGAAGTAAATAGTGTGGGAAGAAATAGCCAGGGAATTGTTATGGCTAGGCTTGTATAGCATAGTGCCAACCTATGAACCTATGAATATACATTTATGGTGGAAGAAACTTGTAGATCTTGGAATTTGGCATACCTAGTAGTGCTCTAAATGTGGGAAATTTTATACAGGAAAAACAAACTATACGTTAATGGAAAGGATGAGGGAATATGCTAGGGATATAAAGCATTGTAGTTTAATTAACTCTTTAGCTAAACATATACTGGAAACATCAGATGAATATAAGTTCAAGTTCCAGGTAGTGGAGAAAATATTAAATGATGGTAGAATAGGTGAAATTATTAATAAAAGAGAGGATAGAGAGCTGATTTGGACTTTGAATTTACAGGCTGACAAAGAAGGTGGTTTGAATGGGTCTCTTTAAGACCGAGGTTAAAGAGAAGAAGACCTTATGTATTAGATAATGAGATGTGATCACGTGATTTGTCTTTGAATTTGTATTGGTAATTGGAATTGAGGGCTAATATAAAATGATTGCTTTATGAATGAAGTGAAATACGGTCTGATGAAGTAGATTTGTCTGGGAAACCAGTTACCTGCACTTTTATTATTTTTTATTAATAAAAGTTTTCTGTCGGTTTTATACATTTTTTTATTTAAAGATTTTCCATAGTTGCTTTCTGAGGTAGGTAGAAAAGTACACCAGCACCCCCATCTAATGCTTACAGAAGAAGGAAAAAAGAGTGGGGAAATGCTGCTGTCTGTTAGGCAATACTGCCTTTGTACATGAACGAATCACCTCTTCCTACAAAACAAGACCCAAGGATACCACTGTACATATTACATCTTGTGGATCCAACTTCTTGCAGACAGTCTTCTAAATGTGTTAAACAAAACTATACTTTGTACCTTTCTCTTAATTGTTCCAGAAAAAAATAGAAATTTTGCAGTATTCATGAATTGCTTGTTTTCATTTCTGTATCTGCATTTGCAGACAAATACTCGTCAAGATACTGAAATGTTATATTCCAGGCTGCAAAAAAAAACAAGAAACACTGAAAGCCTAAAGCCTTCTTCTTCACCTTTCAGCTGCCCCTGTTAGGGGTTGCCACAGCAGAATGGAAGACCAAAGAATGAGTGGCATTAGAGTTTTTACTGTGTCAAGTTGCCAGCCTGGCACACAACTTTCCTCAGAAGGCATACACAAGCACACCTAGAGCCAATTTAGAATGTCCATTCCACCTGCAGTGTATCTTAGGAATGTGGGAGGAAACCCATGCATACACAGGGGATGACATGCAGACTCCACACAGAAGACACCCCAGCTGAGAACCAAACCAGAGAACCTCTTACTTTGAGGCGACAACGCTAACCGCTGCACCACTGTGTCACCCAACCAAAAGCCTAAAGCCTAAAAACTTCAAACTCATTACCATATACTACTGGTGAAATTTAGAAAGGACTTAAGAGACTGAGTGAACTACATCAGTGCAATGCTGATATACAAGTAAGGCATTCACTTCAAAGACTATGCATGTAGAGGCTTGTGAGTGGAACGTACAAGCAACAGAGAGAAACGTACAGTAGTCCACATGATTCAGAAGCACAGATCTGAAAAGGGTACATATGATGTAAGTGTAGTTAGATAGAGAATAGCTATTTCGCAAAACTGATACAACCACTAGCCCATCCTGATTACTACAAAATAACAGAAGATCGAGTAAAATGTAAGAGAAAAAAGTAGGTGTTAAATGTCAGCAGACATGACTATGGCTCAATACATTATGGTAGTTTTACTGATCTGGCTACATAAATAAGGGTTTCAGAATGTAAGAGGAAAAAGGTAGCAGCAGCCATAAAATGCAGGCCAGGAATCAGATATTAAATATGGATGGATGGACGGATGGATGGATGGATGGATGGATGGATGGATGGATGGATGGATGGATGGATGGATGGATGGATGGATGGATGGAAAACCCTGGGCAGGTATGTATAGTTAAGGGTATTGATAACTCAGCTATTACAGGTCTGTGCCACACATACACAGGAAAGTATTAATCAGGCATTGTGAGGTTATGAGGGTGAACTAACACAGGAAGATACATACACACATACAAATATTTCAGACAGGGGCATTAATGCCCTTCTAGCCTGCCAATATACAAAAATACTTGTTCCCATAATAAGTGCCCAGGCTGTTCTTAAAAATATGCAAACTAGTACTTGCTTTAATGTAATTTGGTTGCCTGCTCCATGCATCAGCTGCTCTCTCATTGAACCAGTTAGTACACTTCTCATTCTATAGAATCTTCTACATAGTTTGTCTGATTATTGTCTAGTACTTTTTGATAACCCCAAACATTACCAGAAGTAGCTGTCTCTATATACCTGAATAAGAGTTCCTCTTACGTATGTATAACAGACACTCTACAAGTTCAGATATTTTAGTCTTTCATAATAATTTAAATTTTCACATCCATGGATGCCCTTGGTATATTTCCACTGCACTCTTTCCAGTTTACTCATACTTGTTTTCTTATAGGGTTTCCATATTGTAATTCCATACTCAAGTTTGGGTCTAATGTAACTAACAAACAATGATTTCATCATTTCTGATTTCCTAGACTTTATAAATCTTTTTATACAACCTATAGTTCTATAAGTATCATTAACCAATTGGTTGATATGATTAGAAAAATTCAAAGCTGGATCTACCTACATACCCATGTCCTTAAATTAATGTATAGTTTCAGTCACTGTCTGCTGCATTGAATATTCACCTTTCAATTTTTGTCTTCCAAATCTCATATGCTCCCCAGGATTCAATAATGCCTACACTAAGTGTACATCATCCTGAGTGAACAGGCAACACAGGCATAACTCACACCTTCTTCCTCCTAATTTTAGTTTTCCTACTGATTTTCTTGCAGTTGCAAATACTGACAGAGATTCATAAAGGTTACCACAAAGTTATGACTACATGTATACTTAGTGTAATCGTTCTGAGTGACTAGAAAGTTCAAAAAACTATGGGTAGGGATGTTCTTGAATATATATCGTGTAACTTAGTGTAGGCTTTATTGTCTCTGGGCCTAGTTTTTCATGTATTTATCAGTATATTATTCTCCTGTGCTCAAATGTCAATTTATTCAAGTTCTTTTGCAGACTTGCTGTATCTGTAACACATGAAATCAGTTTACCCAGTTTCAGGTCATCTGCATTTGGACTGTAGAACACTTCAGATGACAAAATCAGGTCTGAAAGATGCAATCTAAACAAGTAAAGGCCAAGAACAGAGCCCTGGGGGACACCCTGACTGTAACCAAGAATTTCACATGTCCAAGTGTTGCATTTTACTTGCCATGTCCTATTTGTAAGCCATGCAGTTATCCATGTTATCAAGAGTGATCGATATCTAGTTGTTCTAATTTATTGATCCATGTTTTTTGTATGACCCTGACAAATGCTGAAGCTAAATCTATATAAATTAAATCACAGCACATTTTTTTCATTCATATCTCTTATATTGTTAAAGAACATCATTTTACAGGTGGTAATAGCTCTATTTTCAACATATGCATGTTAATATATGGTTTCAAGTCATAGCCTATTCAATTATGAAAATAAGTTATGCAATATTACCTTCTCCCTTATTTTTCCACAACATGAAAGTAGACGTAAGGGTCTGTATGACTGAGTTTGTCCTACTCCCTTTTCACTTAAAGACAGGTTTAATAAGTGCATGTCTCCAACCTTTAGGAATCTCCCCATATTTATATGACCTAGTAAATAGTAGATATAATGGTACTGTAGGTTCTTGCTGAATTGTTCTCAGGTCATTATTACTAATTCCATCTCCTCCGTGCTTTGTTTGGGTCTAGTTTGCACAGTCCTTTTTGAATATAATCTAATTTGATTCCAGTATCTGAGGTTTCCTGGATGTCACTAGGACAACTTATTACCCCACCCCACCCCCCGCCTTTGTGGAGCCAAACTGTTTTGCATAAGATTTTGTAAATATATCTATAATCTGTTTTGTCTGAGAATGCATTTTAGAATCTACGCACTGTTTATCAATTTGTATGTCTTTACTACTTTCACATATGTATCAATAAAACGGTTTCCTATTATGCTCAATATCTTTATATAAATTTTCTTCACATTTTTCTTAATCTTGTCTCACACTGCTTAATTTGTCCAGCTTATTTATTTCAGCTTTCAAAGCTGTAGTTTGACCTGTCTTCCATTTATCATATTTTTTGTCTCTCACCTTAATCAAGTATCTTGTTGTTATGAAAATATACCCCCCCCCCCGCCGCTGCATGCCAACTCCTGATGTTAAACATTCTTTTCATTTTTTGCACTCAAACAATTTCACTTTCAAAACTTCCCATATTCCATCTGCAGTTTTTCCAGTGAACACTTCACTCTAGTTTTACATAGTGACTGTTTTACTTCCACATAATCTGTATTTAATCTTCTATGCATTGGTTTAGATTTTAGTTTGGCAGAATTATCTAGCAACAAATTAACCTTTATAACCCCATGATCACTGCACATCAATGGTGGTAAAAAAGATGACACTGTATCAGTGCCCTCAAGAATGTTTTAACAATTTTCACTGCAGGAAGCAGTTTACAACTTTATTTGACATCTGCATTGTATTATTAGCCATTCATTTAAAGCAGCCAATATTCCAGTGTCTTATGGGGAGAAAGGAGGAGCAGTTTGGACAATCAAGCCATCCCTTGTTTGTCTGCTGTTTCCCTTGCTACTTGAGCATCTCCTGGTTGAGGGTTGAGATCAAAACATCTTACTTGTTAAAAAAGGAAGACTTAATACTATAACTGTCAGTGCCCCAATGCAGTAGCATACGGAAGTGGCTGAGAATAGTGCTGTACATGGGAAATGCTGCATGCTGGCTGTCAGACATGCCATGTGGATCAACTAATAAGGCAACTGATCACACTTTGAAGCAGAAAGATGAATGAAAATCAGAAAGTAATAAAAAATATTATGGCATATTTCAGCAGTAATCCCCAAATGGGTGTGGGTATATCAGGATTCATCCATGACTGGGTGTGGACATATCATGATTCATCCATGACTGGGTGTGGGTATATGAGGATTTATCCATGACTGGGTGTGGCTATATCAAGATTCATCCATGACTGGGTGTGGATATATCAGGATTCATCCATGACTGGGTGTGGGTATATCAGGATTCATCCATGACTGGGTGTGGGTATATCAGGATTTATTCATGACTGGGTGTGGGTATATCAGGATTCATCCATGACTGGGTGTGGGTATATCAGGATTCATCCATGACTGGGTGTGGGTATATCAGGATTCATCCATGACTGGGTGTGGGTATGTCAGGATTCATCCATGACTGGGTGTGGATATATCAGGATTCATCCATGACTGGGTGTGGGTATATCAGGATTTATCCATGACTGGGTGTGGGTATATCAGGATTCATCCATGACTGGGTGTGGGTATATCAGGATTTATCCATCACTGGGTGTGGGTATATCAGGATTTATCCATGACTGGGTGTGGGTATATCATGATATACCCATACTTAGTGTAGTTTGATCATGACGGTGAAGCCTGTGTGATTAAACAAAGCCAGCAATGGGTAGATCCTGATATACCTACAAACAGTAGTGGATTATTACTATTATACACTCTGACAGTTTATTCTGTTTCTGGTATATGACTTGTTAACAGTCAAATGTCTAAGCTTTGAAACCCTTACATACTTACAAATAATTATATTGTAACCACTTTTGTTTGCCTTGTTAAAATTAAAACTATATGTTTTTCTTGTACTCTGCACTGTACCTACACATGCTGTAATGTCCTGCTAATAGATATTCTAAGTGTGTTCTTGTATTATTAACTGACTACTAAGTCAACTCAATTGTATGTCATTACTGTGGAGCTTTTCTCTCTGGGTCTCCACTGAAAAAGGGCTCTGTCCCAGCTGGACCAACCCGGTCAACAAATGTCAAATAAATGGATGAATATTATTTAAGAAAGACCTTGCCTTTCTTATATAATGTGATTGTATAATGGGACTGTAGTGTTCTTTCACTTTTCGCAGTCAAAACTGATGCACTGTGCATGACCCAGCAGCTATGTTGGCACACTTGCACAGTACATCAGTCTAGTGCTGAATCAAGCAGGAATCTCTTTGTGGTTTGTCCCTATGTCTATATCTTTTTTAAAACATGACATTTTATAAAACAAATTATCAGAGAGAGGACAGAAATAAGAGAAAAATGAGGGGCATTATGCAAGTGTCTAGCCCGTTAATAGATATGATTATCATACTGGTGGTTATCATACCTCTCGGCTCTGTAGAGTTTTGCAGATTGTACATGATTTTCCTCATATTTTTATCTGTCCCTCCTAAATTATCATGGAATGGTTGCTGCATTTGTTAATACAAAGTTCGGCCACTCAAGAAGACATCTGTGGATAGGCTTTTTTGTATTTGTTCTGCTCGATTTACAACAGGCACACTGATTGTGTTGTCCAATCAGTGTGCTTCCTTTGGAATACAAATTTCCCCTTTTCTATGTAATTAATATTTACACAAATAAACAGGAGGATCATTGTGGTATATATTCAGCTGACTAATAGTGTTAGCTGATGCAAAATTATCAGACGACAGCAAAGCAAACCTCATGATGTCACATTTTGGGGATTGTTATTTATGTGTGCTGTGTGTGAGGAAGGTGAGGTTTTGACCTCCAGTGAGAAAAGAACACAGGCTTTCATGCAGAATTTTATTCACATTGACTTTGCCATCCGACTGTACGTTGGTTGATCTTAAGTCATTCACTCACCCTGAAGAAAAAGTGTGGAATATAGCAACTCCTTCATAGAACCTTGCACTATTAGTTAATAATTACTGAAGGGGCCTTGTGCACAGCCAAAACCCAGACCATTTCATGTTTGCAACATAAATTTGAATGTGTAGTTTTATCAGATATTTGCACTGATAATATTTGCAAGTGAAAAAAAAAACAAGAAGTTAAGCAAGGATAATATGTGACATGCAAGCTGGTGTGGTAATGAGCTATGCACTGGAAAGTTCTCTTCTATTTAAAATAAATACTTGTGGAAAGCCCTAAAATTCTTTGGCTTCATTGCACTCTGCTTACTGGAACAAGTGGTTGTCTCTTTGGTGAAAAGGGGAATGGTGATTATTTTTAAGGGGAGTTTTGGCATCTCTTCAGCTGTTAAAATTTTAAAATAACCTGTTCTCTGCATAACTAGAAAGAAATTTTCTCCCATTTTCAGAAACCAAAGGATCTGACGTTAGCTGGAATAGGAAACCCCCTAAGGGAAAAACAAAGCTGCATTATTTGCATGTGTTTATTCTGCTGTCAGTTTAGACATAAAATGGGTAGTAACAAAAACTGGAGAATGAGTGAGCTACATTTTTTGTCATATTTATACATAGAAAAGGCAGTTGGCTGCAGTCAGAAAGGAGGGAATATCCCCGTCATATCTTTCACTTTGTTATGTAGAAGAAATCCTATACTTAGCAGTATAAAAACCTTTAGAGACTCAGAAAGGTTCATAACAGAAATACCAGTTTCCAAGCTTACAGTTTTGAAAATATAAAATCACAACATTCCATCATAATCTGATAGAGATGTATGTGTTCCCAAAATACTTAAGCCTGTTGTCACTGCTTATATTTTTTCACTATACTCGGAAATTCACCATTTTATTCTGCTCGGCAATTGAAAACCTTGTTTCATTTAGAGTTTTTTTTTTTTCATTGTTGTGGCAAAAGATGTGTACAGACAGTAAGAATATGACATGTTTCACCTTAATAATGAAGCAATGCTGTTCAAAAAAAACTCTTTGTTTATTTTCTTTTGATAACTGCCAGTGTACTAGGTGAGGCTTGTCTGTATTTAGTGCATCATGATGACTGTCAACAGTGAGGTTCATGAAATGTGTTTCTCTCTGTCCTAATGCAAAATCTTTCTAGCAATCAGAAACACTGTCCCAATAAAATATAGCAATCTCTGCTATGATATGATGCCCGAGTAAGTTAGATTTAGGTGAGGGTCTCTCTTTATAAGGCAGGGTCTGGGATTCCTCCATGTTTAGACAACTAAGGTTCATTCAATCATTCATTAAGCTCCCCCTTTATCTTATTTAAGGTTATAGGGAAAACAGATCCATTCCTGGCACTTAGTGGGTAAAACTAATACTAGAAAGGATGCCAATATATGGCAGAGCATGTAGACACCGGCACAAGTTCTTACAATTATATACACACATGACATACACATGGCAAAAAGAACTATGGGTAATTTGGAGGACTGAAATTAGAGCATCCAGCAAGACCCATGTGGACACAGGGAGGGCACACACAGAATGGACCCCAGTCAAGAACCAATCTAAAGAAGCTAGCATTGTGAAAAAAAAATCAGTGCTAACTACAGTACCATGGTGCCATCCTTGGTGAATCCTTTTTCACTGAATGTAACTCTAGTTGTTTGTGGTATATCTTGTTTTAAGAATGGTCTAGAAGGTTATGGTAGACAAGTGAGTGAGTTTTAGTAGCAGCAGTAGTAATAGTAGCAGTAGCAGCAGCAGTAGTAGTAGTAATAGCAGTAGTAGTAGTAGCAGTATCAGTAGTAGTGGTAGTAGTCGTAACAATAGTAATAGTAGCAGTATGAGTAGTAGTGGTAGTAGTATTATTAGTAGTAGTAGCAACCATAGTATTAGTAGTAGTAGTAGTGGTAGTAGTAGTGATATTAGTAGTAGGGTAGTAGTAGAAGTGGTATTAGTAGTAGTGGTAGCAGTATCAGTACTAGTGGTCAAAACAGAAATGGTATTAGTATTGGTGGTAGCAGTAGCACTAGCAGTAGTCTTTCATAGGTAAATGTGTTAATGTTGAGGGTTATTAAAGTAAAACATGCTTTGCTTGTCCTGTCAGTATTGGGGGGGGTAGCTTTGACAAACCCTTAATTAAGGGCCAGTGTTAGTAGAACTGTATGCATGATGTACTAGGAGTTCTGGTGGTGTGAGTGTAGGTCTGTTAGGACACAGCCTCAGCAGTGGTTCCAGTACTGTGGCTTGATGTACTGGACAGGTCCATGGCACGCAGGCAGAGGTTTCAGCATCCAGTACATGTGTGCATGCATGCATCCACCCAGGAGATCCAGCTCTTCCATGAGTTACAGTTGATTACCATGACCTTAGCTAGATATGTGTGTTGCATAAGTGTAAGCAATGTCTGCTATGAGATGTGTCACTGCCATGGTTGCCATGACCATGAGGATGTCCTCGCCTGTATTTAGACACAACAACAGAAATAACAGTGGAAATGCTAGTGTTGGAGGGAGTGGGATGTCGGTAATCCTCAGCCACAATGGGCTACCATCTGTGGAAGTAGCTGTCGACCAGTTCCTTGGATGGACCCTCATCTCTGGCAGGTGAGTTTGAGAAGACAAGGTATGCTCCAGTGTATTACTAAGTCTATCCAAACAATCATGCATAAAATATATGCACTCCCACAGAACATCACACACATCCTGCATCACCCTCAGTATCTAACCTTTACCTTCACAACGGCCCTGCACATATGCTGGGTTGTGACCATTGGCACACAAAGCTGAGGACAACCATGTCTCCAACAATCACCAATACCCATCCCCCTGTGCTTTCTACTCTGCTTATGGATGATAAGGAAATATTTGGACATATGAATATCAGGGGGCACCACACTTCACTGACTAGTGTCTTTATTAATCTGTCCTCATGTGTGTGTGTGTGTGTGTGTGTGTGTGTGTGTGTGTGTGTGTGTGTGTGTGTGTGTGTGTGTGTGTGTGTGTGTGTTTATTTTCTGGGTATCTGCAGGCATATAGGCTGTGTCCATGGTCTGTGCTGGGATGCAGTGGTCACATTCCTTGTGCCCAACCCACATTCTGTACTCCTTTACTGAGCCAGCTAATCCCCACCATCATTATTAGAGGTTATGGATCCTCCAGCATCAGGTGGGACAGTTCCACAGTGCCAGTGCCAGATAAGGAATCACCTGCGAATGCACCAAAATATAATATCCTGTGTAAGTATGACCCAGCAGCAAAAGTATACATAAAACCTTTGGCTTTTGAGTCATATTTTCATGAGAGTCTGCAGTGTGTTTCTGCTTCTGCTATTTTTAGGCACTGGAAGCATGGAAAACATTGTAATGGCCAGCCTTGTTCCTGAGTGACCCTGCAAAATCTTTACACCACCAGTCTCCCCTTCCCTATATAGCATGGTGTTTGTGTGCCTGACTGTTAATATATCTGTATCCACACTCTAATTTAAGTCAGGCATATAAATCTTCTGAGCAGATGTCTCCCACAAAACAATACCTATGCCATTGCAATTGAATACGGTGAACAGACTGTTTTCTCTCGTGTTAAAAAGACTTTTGCTAATGATGTATATGTGTAATGTACACAATGGTCCAATTTTTGTACTGAAAGTGATCATGTGTAATGTATACAATGGTCCAATTTTTGTACTGAAATGATATCACAAGCCAATCAGGAAAGTGTTAAACTGTGCTCTGAGTATGTGCTGATGGGTGTGCCTCCCAATATGCTTAACAATCATTCAGCTCAACAATTGCCTTAACCTTGTAGTTCCCCTCTTAATACACCTTCCCAAACACTTAGCCTAGCGACAAACTTATTTCATGTCAACAAGTACAATAGTAACTAGATGTAGCCATTCCTGTCAAAATGGCCTTTTAAAAAACGTATGAGTTACATTGCACAAGCAGAGCTTTACTTTGCCGTAACAATTCTGATTTTCAGCTGTCGCAGGTTCAGAAATTGTTGCTCTGTGTCTTCTGTAGCATGATGATTCTCTCTCTCGTGACCCTCAGGCATATATTATGCAGATTCACCTGGCTGAGTACAATGATTATGCTAATAAGAGCTCAACACTTTACTGTTTCTGAATTGCTTGCACACGCAGCACATCCTGTGTAAGTATGACCCAGCACCAGATCTTTACATGAAACTGAGGTGTAGAAATCTTAACATTAAAAAAGTAAATATTGTAATTGCACACCTTGTGCAGATGGCCATGGAGGGAATCCCTGATGTTATAGTGAATGTGCAGTCCAAGCCATGCTTCAGGGGTTATCTGTAGTTTCACATATAACTTTATGCAAATTCATTCACTGTAGTACCTGCTTTCTTAACAGCATACATAGGGACAGAGGACTGCCATGTTTCATGCCTTTGTGAACCACAATAATACAGTACCTGTATTAGTCTATTCCACCATCTTTCAAGCAAATGAAGTACCTGGTGATGCTTATCAGTGTGGTTGATGGGCATCTGTGGCTGATAGACATGTGAAAACTGCTTTGGACACCAGTTTTCTACCATTTTTGCCAAAGACGCTTGAAGAGACATTATGGCTGGAGAAGGACATGGTAGTGCTCCTTTTTAGAGCACAGAGATGTGGTATGTGGAGGATAGAAAATTCTTTCTCTACCTCCTCCTTCAGGATTGCAGCCAGAGGCTCCTGCAGGAGAGCTATCAAGGGCCTTGGTATAAGACTGAAGCCTGGAACAATTTATTTCAGGCTGTCAGATATGTGACTGTTATTCAACACACAGGGCAACAGTGTTATCACCATAATGTGGCATGAAATGCCTCCTGACCTCCTTGGTTGATGGAAGATGAAGTTAAAAAGCAGTCAACACCTATGTACTGTAAGTACAGCTTATCATAGCCACATTTATAACTTGCCAGGGTGTGCCATCAACAGATATTAGAGAGTTTATTTCTCTTCATAGCACCTGAAGAGAATACAGAGCATAGGCAGTTGCACAGAAGGAGACTGGAGCTACTAAAAGAGCACAGGAGTGAGTATAATTGATTCAGAATGTACACTTTCTAATATTAAAAGTATCATAGATTTAAGTTCATACCTATCAGTATACCTTTAACTGATCACTACCAATTCCATCATACTTCCATAGCTCAAAGGTAGCAGCTTGACTGTTGAATGTCATTAGTGGGATTATCCATGCATCCCATCATGTACTTCAATAAATGGTTCAAGATATTAAGACAGAGCATATATATTCTGATGATGTCTGTGAGCTCAATTATCCCCTTCCATGTGTTTTATACATACCTCTCAACCTCTTAGAGCAGGAAAACTGTACAAAGCCTAAAATAATGGGGGACAAATGCCCCAAAAGAGAGGCATATGTTAAATATTGCTCATATAAACTTAGAAAGTTGCTTGAATAACATGGTTTATGTGAAAATGTTTTTTTTTTCTGAAGAACATGAAATCTGACACTCAAATGTATGTCATTACTTAGTGACTTCAGTCCTCTGTGATTTGCCAGAAAACCACAAATATTATGAGGAATAGACCAAAAATATGAGACAAAAATCTGGACAGTTAAGAGGCAAGGTGAAATATGTATTAGCAGCATTTTTTGTGGGTGAGCATTTATGTCATGGACAGTCTTTAACAATATGCTTGTTTCCTTCTCTTATAATACCTGGGAGGTGAATGCATGTCTGACATACCTCCCAACTGTACAGATTTTTGCAGAATGTCCAGATTTTTGTCTCATATGTTTGGAGTGTTCCTCCTAAAATCTGTACCTTTCTGGAAAATAGATGAGGATTGAAGTCATTAAATAATGACAAACATTTGAGTTTAAAAGACTGCACATCCCTCAGAAAACCCATGCTAATGCAAGATCCATCATGTTATCAACTAAGTTTGTAAGAGCAATATTTAAAATCTGTCTCTATTTGTCCCCCCATTATTTTAGGGTTTGTCCAGAGTTCTCGCTCCAAGAGGTTGAGAGGTATGATGTCTGACCAGTACTATTTCTTTGTATACGTACATTAGTCTTAGATATCCCTTGCTTTATCTTGGTGGTTTGTCCATCTAGCTCATCATGCTAATCATTTGTCTTTTATAATGTAGGCAATGATGGCTCTGAGTATAGCTCCTCCTCCTCCTCTCATTTATCTGAGGAGGGTGCTTGGTGTTCATTTAAGTATATTAGGTGCAGTATAATCATACTACAAATACATATCAGCTTTATTTGTTTCATTGTATTTGCATTTGTGTCTCATTACCACCCTGTTTGTTGCTCATTTATTTTGTTTATTGTTTTGTTTCTCTGCATTTATTTTATGTTATATGCAGAGCATCAGGACCTGCATCCATTCCTTAAGCAACACATATCAAGTCCCCACAGGTGGCAGCAGCAGGGCTACCACTGCCACCACCACCACAAGAAATGCTCAGAACATCTGAGTCCCAGTCTGCCCCAGTTACCTCCACAGCTTCTGCCCTGCCTGTATCACCCACAATAATAGCCCTGCTGTAAGTGCAGGCACTGTTTTACCCATCAGTACCAGTGCCAATGGAGGTGACACCTTTGTCTTCCATTGGCAGGTGGCCGACATTGTGAGGGAGATGGTTGCTAAGAGGTTAGATGCCTGAACTGACCAGATGGAGAACCTGCTCTAGTGACTCTGAGTTGCATCGATGCCCAGCACTGTCTCCACCATCTGAGACAGAACCCAGTGGTGATAGTACCCAGGGTGGCAAGTAAACTCTCATTGGATCACAGCTGTCAGGGAATGAAGGTACAAAACTCCATTCTATATCCTGTATCTTGGTGTGCCCCTCCCTTATATGTCAATATGCAGCCATGATGGTTGTACAAACTTCCCCTGACCATTGTCTTCCCTCTGTTTGTCTGATGTCTTCTTCATATTGTGTTCCAATCCCTCAATGTGTTACATGAAAAATGGACAACTGTACTGCAAAAGATATTTAACCCATGCCATCCAATCTCATTCCTTAGCTGCTCACCTTATGTTCTACCATCTGCTTACTTCCACTTTTCATGTCTTTCCTATACTCCCATTTTCACCCTTAAATCCTGTTACAAAAAAAGATAACCTACCTCACTCATGCCCCATGTAAGGCTTCCAAATCATGTTTCTCTTCTACTCCTACTGGGTGTAGTGGGTCAGAAAGAACACCATCAATGCCCATGTATAACTAAAGAGCATTGCTACTGCTCAATGTATAACAAAGAACTTGGCTGTCATATTTCATAATTCCAATTATTATGTGCAGCCAGTATCATACATTACTTATATTGGCCTTTTTGCCACCATCCACACAAATGAGATGATCTTTGTCACACAACAGTTGGTAAAGACAAAATCTGGTATGACCCAGAAGTTTTAAGCACTTTTCTTTATAAACTCTGCAAAATATAACATTGCCAGCTATGGCTTTGAATAATGAGTTTATAGCCTAAAGGTGATAGTTCAAGGAATCATGACTATCTTTTATTCTTTCATTCTGCATAGTTATGGTGTTTTCCACAAGTGTTTTTGTCTGATTGCTGCTGCAGTTCATCTTGAAAATTAAGTGTCTTTACCCCTATAATGGTGACAGTTGCAGGCTTAAGTCCCTCTGAGTTTGCATGTTTTTGTTTCTTTTTGTCATTCGTGTTGCAAGTGCATGACACACAATTCCCATGTATTTCCACTAAAGCCTTCTTAATAACTACTATAGCTCACATAGGTTCATAGCTTATAGGTTCATAGCTTAGAACTAGGCTAACTGCCCTTGTGAGCCATTTCAAGCCTAGCCAATTAACCCATGTGAGAATCAAACCCTGCACCTTACATCTGTAAGGTAAACACCTTAACCATTATGCCATCCTCCCACCCCTATAGGTTGGTACTAAGCTAACTGCCCTTGTGAGCCATTTTAAGCCTAGCCAATTATCCCTTGTGAGACTCAAACCCTGCACCTTGTGCTTGCAAGGCAAACACCTTAACCATTAGGCCACCCTGCTTTTCTATATAGCTCACCATATAAACAAAGTGCATTTGACAGTACACGTGATGAAGGTTATGTGTTCACCTCCCTTAGGAGTTGCATATAGGTACATCTTTGTTACAGTAAGATGTTTTTTGTGACTTTTACATTATAGTACAGTTAAAGAGGTCAGAGTCTAATGATGATTTTGTTCCTGCATTTTTTCATTGCATTTGTACTTTTCTCTTCCCCTTCCTCTTTCTCGTTCTCCTTATAAACATTTATTTGCTGTTTAATGTTTTTTCTCTTAATTTATTTTATATTTATATTCAGTAGCATCTAGACAAGCACCCCTGCCACCCTCCAAGCCTGTTGCACCACCAGCATTGGCTACTGCATCACCACAAGCAACATCACAGAGAGTGATGTCTCCAGCTGCAGCACTCACCTCCACCACCCCACCCCTGGCAGCACCACTGTCTTACCTCTGTGTGTCTGATGTTCTCTTCTGCATTGCCTTCCACGCCCCTGACTGCATCATCACCTTCCCCTCACAGTTATGTGTGTGTTGTACGCTTGTTTGTCTGTCTCTACTACCTACCCTAACCCTCATACCTTCATCTTCCTACCCTTACTATGTTCCACAAATTGCCTTTTATCTATATTTGTATGTAGCTATGTATCTATAAAATATCAAAACAACAAAGCTTGACATGTTCTGTGCATGCTCTGGAAATTACCCATGTGTGGACTAAACCAAACACAAGAGTTTTATAGGGATCAAGCCCCCCATGTCCCCCTATACCCCCTGATAATTGTATATACTAACTCTGAGATCACACAGTCCCTGGGAAAAGGAATACTCTCCTACCTAGGGATTGACAATCTCACACACCTGTCAACCATCTGTTTGTGCCAACGAAATGGTGTTGCTGTACCTAAACAGTGACTCTAGTGTCTGCAACCCATATATATATATATATATATATATATATATATATATATGTATGTATGTATATGTTTATATATATAAAAATATATATACATATTGGATTTTATACCTCAATGGATCAAAAAATAGATCAGCATACAAGCCTCATGACCTTTTAAGGATGCCACATAACTTTTTTTTGCTGCCATTGTGCATGTAAGATCATGCAGAGCACCTTCTAGGTGTGTGCACATCTGACAAACACTGCTGCTCATACTTCAGTGTTGTCGCACCATTCTCCTGCATGCTCTTCCTATAGTCCATGCTTAATTAGCTGTTAGTCGTGCACAATAGCTACATTCATTGATAATACACAGTAGGGCTTGCTTCACATATACAGTAAACAAAGCAGGGTTAACCACAATCATGTCCACAATGTTTCTGAATCCCAGAGATTATTACACACCACACCTGTCTTCTGGGAAACAATGCTAAACTCAAACTAATCCCACTAGAATACAAGCAAAGTTGTAGCTAAGGGAAACACTCACCAGGCCAGCTAAATTGCTACCATCACATTCCCCTCTGTGCTCTGTACAGAATAATTAGTCCCACAGTGAAACAGCTCGACTTGCTGCAGATTCTGTCATTTTCACTTTTCAGTTGTTTATTGTGTTAATCTGCTCCAGGGTATGTAAATACAAGTGCATGTTTGTGAAATGTGCTTACCCGATCACTGTTAAAGTGGACTCCCAACAGTAGTAATACATGCAGTAAATATTAGCAGTACAAGCTACTATCTCTGTTATACTATAAGCGAGATGCTCATCAAACAGCGAAGTCCTTAATTTGTCATTAGAAGGCAGCCCTTGCTTTTAATAATAATGTATTCCTCACTGAAACTGTTCAATGTCTACACTGCTGTTCCACCTTTATGTGCACCCACTTCAGATAACTATATAATTTAATCAAAGCTGGGGGATTTCCTTTCCTCTTGGACAGCTTCCTCCTCCCACCAAAAACAAACCAGAATGTTGTTCCATAATTTAACATGTACTGGTATTAAACTATATAAACCTGAATTCTTTTTTCCTAAAAAACATCTGCTTTATGACTGCAAAAAAAGGTCATTCAAAGCTCATTCAAAGTTTTTTTTTTTAAAATAAAACAAATATTTATTGTATGTTTGGAAGCAAAGTGTTCTAAACAACATTACACTTACAGTTCAATGACATTATAATAGCAGCCTCTGCCATTTTAATGGCAGTTCATTGACAATGTCTTAATATCCCAATAGCATTACAATGACCAGTCCCTGGCATGGTATCAGTCATCTCATGGCAGTGTAATAACATTCCCTTTGCATTACAGCAAGTAGTAGTAGTAAGCTAGTATTACAGTAATAAATCACATGACTCAGTGAAAACAAGACCTTAGCATTTTACTGACAGTAATATGACCCATTGAAGCTTAATACACTCCAATACCCCTAACAGTAATCTCCTGACATCCGAAGAACGCATGCTGATGCTCTTTTGCAGCACTCTGATGTCTCAATAGCAGTCTTCTAGCTATCTCATGATGGGCATGTAACATTCCAGTGAATCTGATAGGACAAAGTACATAATGATCAGCCTACAACCACCTCTGTACTGCAGAGGGAGGGAGGAGCAGCATTGTGAAACTGCTCAACCCTTTTTATTCATTATCATCAAAAACAGTTAAGGTCTATCTGTGAATGGCCTAGATAGGGATTATATTAAAGTGCAAACCCTAATGCTAAAATCCTGCTACCATAGTCTTCCCCAAACCACACCTCTCAACTGCACCTCATTATGAGTAGCATTCCTCATTCTGAGTCATAAAATGTCCACGTTCCTCACTGTTCCACAATGGCAGGTTCTGTGATGCTGTCTTTTTTAAGAATTTTTTTAACCAATCGTCATGGTAAATAATACTGAATCATATTAATTCATCAAAAGAACATTTTGTAAATATAAAGTAGCACATACATTAACACATTGTAACCATACTGTGATCTTCCTAGTTGAAGTTCTGGTACTTTTCCATTAAACCCCTACCACCATTTTAGGAGCTGCATTGCCTGATTCCAGCTTATTTGTTTATCGACTTCCTACTCCATCATAGACAAGTCATTTGATTTTGTTTGCAGTTCCTTCATTAAAATTTGTATATTTTGAGGGGCATCTTTTCCTGATGATTGAAGGGTATGAAACCTAAGTATGTTTACAGGCAATTATCGTCTCAAATTAAGGTTCATTGACCTCTATCGTTCCTAGAATCTACTGTGTTGGGTCTAACAGAGCTGTCCGGTAACAAATTACTATGACATGGTAGTAGCCCAAATTTTGTGTTGTTTTTTTTTTTGCATATACGCAAGTGTCAAATATTCCTCATTGTGAGTCTTAATAATTCCATGATCCTCGCAGTTCCAGACTGAAAAGGTCTGTAACACTTTCACTGATAAGAATTTGTACAGTGATTAATACTGAATCATATAACTTTCCACAAACTTATAAAGAGCACCTTATACATGTGGTGAGCTTTCTAGTTGAAGCTGTTAGTTAGGTATTCCACGTTTGTGCCCATTTGTTTCGCATTGCGAGAAGTAGTGCTCCATAATGTGGAGATGGAATGTTGACAGCTATGTGTAGATACCTTTGCTTTTGTGTGTGTGCCAATGTATGTGCTTTTACTATGTGTATAATTTGGAACTAAAGAAATAGCCTATAACCTATATTTCTCAATGTTTTTCAATCATTTTAAATCGAGTTGTTGGCTACTGAGACTTGTCTGCATATATCAACTGGACACAAGCTGATTTAAGTATATTTTTCTGCACTTATTTAAGATTTGAGTCAGTAAATATTGTGTGTCTTTGATTCACTAAATATTGTGTCTCTGTCTCTCTGCAGTTAGTTCCCCACCCCCCTCCCTGTTTCTAGTTGTGGTGTTAATCTTGGTGGCTTTGGAATTGCCCGCCCCTGCTGTAAATCTCTTTTTGCACACTCCTCCTGGACCCATCTCATTTTCTCACTCAACTGAGTACAGTGAGATCATATTTTGATTTTGGATACTCCTACCAGTCCCATCTCCTCTGCGGTGTACAGAAAGAGCACTTGGGAAGGGCATTCCCCTATAGTATCTTAATCTGCTCTGTTTCCTCCGTCTCAAAAAAAAAAAAAAAAAAAAAAAATTTGCACTTCATCTGCCTTACTGTATTTGTGTTTCTTCCTACTTTACCTTATTTTGCTTTTGCCTATTCTTAAACGTACTCAATTGAATTCATTCTGCTGCTTTATTACTGTTTGTTAGTAGCCTGATTAAATTGTAACTGTTATTCTAAGGCCCTTGGTTTAAGCACTTGGGCTTCAAACCAGTTGTTTTACATTAAGAAGGTTTGTGGTCTACACTGTTGTGGCAGGACAGGTAGCGTACATCCTTCTAAGTTAGGAACTGCTGATTGAAGGCTCAGTGTCAGTTATTCTAAAAGTGTATTAGTTCTGGGTTAAGAACTTGGGATTCAGGCCAGTTATTTTACACTAAGAAGGTTTGTGGTCTGCACTCTTGTGGGAGGAGAGACTAGATTCTGCCCTTCTGAGCTGGGAATTTCTGCTTATTGCACATGCTTACCTGAACTGTTTCTTTCTGAAATCGGTATGCCTTGTTTGCTGTAGCATAGACTAGATTCAGGCCGGCTGGATCTAGCTTTGTTTGTATAACTTGTGCACTGATCCAGGCCGTCTTTTTTGGAGAAGGTTTCTCTGTACCCTAGTGGCAGGACTGTGCAGTTAGAACTTGTCTGATTGAATACTGCTGGAACAGGGCTCAGTTTTAAGCTTTTTAACTGGTTAATTGGGTAAAGTGTTGTTTTGATTGTATCTGCTCTATTTTCTGGAAAAAAAAAAAAAATATATATATATATATATATATATATATATATATATATATATATATATACTGTTTCTCGCCTTTCTGAACTAGTATAGTCCAGTTTTCATGTTATTGCTGAATCCAGGGCTGTGTTACAAGTTTCTGTGTTGCCATACCTTACTTGGATAGAAGGAAGTTTCTCCTGTTCACCTGTGAGAGAGGGGAGCATTGAGCAGGCTATCTGTCCCTGGAGGAGTGGTTTCAGCCCAGAAGTTAGTAGTTTATTGGCCTTTTTTACCTAATTTTGATTGTATCTGCTCTATTTTCTGAAATAAAAATATATACTTGTTTCCCACCTTTCTGAACTAGTATAGTCCAGTTTTCAGGTTATTGCTGAATCCAGGGTTGTGTTACAAGTTACTGTGTTGCCATTACCTTACTTGGATAGAAGGAAGTTTCTCTGTTCACCTGTGAGAGAGGGGAGCTTTGAGCAGCCTATCTGTCCCTGGAGGAGTGGTTTCAGCCCAGAAGTTAGTAGTTTATTGGCCATTTTTGGGCTAATTTCTATCTCTTTCACTTCCCTGTTATAAAAACCTCATTTGCACAGTTTTTACGCTTGTATTCCGCTCAGCAAGTGCCTTCCAGGTGTTCTGCAGAGTCTACAGCAGCAGAGAGACAAAAGAGTGACTTTGGAGTGATTAAGTATCACTTTTCTGCTTTTCTTGCTGTCTTAACTAATTCTGCCTAAAATGCCAGTTTTTTTAGCGAATCTGATTTAAAAAGTTTGTTATTGTATACAACTCTGCACAGCTCCTCATGGTGTCCTGCAGAGTGATACAGGCAACAGAGAGACCCAAGAGAGACTTTTCCAGATTTAAGTATTTTTTTCTCTGTTTTTTTTGCTCGGACTGCCTTTTCCCGCCTAAAAAGCGGATTTCTAACTGATCTGTGCTTTAAAAAGTTTAAATTGCATTTGCCTTCTGCTTTTTACAGTTTTTGCACTTGTTTTATATCAATTTAAGTCATTTTTGTATTGTATAACTGTTGTAGGCTACACACTAAAGTGTGCTAGCCTGTTAATAGCATTTACAGTGTTTTCTGTGTGTTTTTCTGCTGTTTCCTGAAAAAAACAAAAAAAATTAAAAAATATTCTCTTTTCCTGCCTTTGCTGAACTAGATTAGTCCAGATTTCAGGTTTTGCTGAATTCCGGACTGTGGTATAGTTTCCTTTGTTTCCCATATCCTTACTTGGATAGGAGGAAGTGTCTCTGTTCACCAGTGAGAGTGGGGAACTTTGAGCAGCCTATCTGTCCCTGGAGGAGTGGTCTCAGCCCTGAAACTAGTAGCTTATTGGCCGTTTTGGGTCAATTCCTATCTCTTTCAGTTTCCCTGCTTTAAAACCCGCATTTGTGCGGTTTTGCACAATTTTGCGCATAGCGCAGCATCGGGCAGCGCCGCTTAAAGTGGTTTAAACTATTCCCGGCTCCACAAAGTCTGCTCTTCATTTTTTCCCTTAGAACTGTTCTAAATCTCAAAGTAAGCACTCTATTTTCATTCTAAAGCCCTGCAGTTGCTCGTATAAGTAATCTTATAAGTAAGCACTAATAAACTAAAGCACTACACCCTCTTATACTCCCTTTAAGTACTTGCCTCCCTATTGGTCCTTTTTGATCAGTCAAAAAGTAGTTCCTTATACTATTCTGGCATGTCCAAAAGTCAGTTTCGGGTTTACTCTCCAGTCCAGCTGGTGAATCTGGGAATCTTGAGGCAATGTTACAACTGCCTTATGTACACAGTCCTCCCTCTCCTCCTCCCCACAAGCTCAAATATATGTGAGAGATGCAACTATATAGCCAAATTGGAGGCTGAGCTCTCTCAACCCAGTACTGGTGCAGTCAGTCAGGAGGAGAAGGGAACCACACACCACAAATCCAGTCTCACATAGACCTATCGCAACAGCAAACCAAACACATAAACACACAAAAACATAAAAAAATAAAAATCTGCCCAAGCAGCAACCGCTACCCCACAACAATACCCATGTATCACATAGTTCACAAGGTCAGTGTGCCACACAGTCACAGCCCTTAAGGCTAAACAACACACCTAATACACTTGTAATAGGTGACTCTATTGTCAGACACACTGACGTCCCACTCACCAGGCTGAACAAGGAGAAGGTCACTGTAAGCTGCCTGTCAGGTGCCAGGATCTGCCACATAACACAAGCACTCAGGTCACTCCAAAGCAAGTACAAATATGACTCCGTCATTGTCCATGCTGGTGTGAATGACCTGAGACGTACCTCCCTGGACTACATGAAAAGAGACATAGAGGAGCTCTCTGATCATGTAGCCCAGGCCGGTATGACCCTGACCTTTAGTAGCATCTTACCCTCACCAAGAATGATGCCACAGTATAAAGACAAAATGATCAATTTTAACAACTGGCTAAAGTATTGGTGTCATTCAAAGGGGATCCAGTGTCTGTCAGACTGGGATGACATGCTTGACAAGCCACGTTGCTTCGCTAGGGACAGCTTGCACCTGTCACCCCTGGGCTTTTGAATACTGGCTAAGGCTCTTGCCACCCCCATAGTACCTTTTTTAGGCAAGGCTCAAAAGACAAACCCACCTCCATAGACAACACAAGGAAAAAGAAACTAAGGGTAATGCTGCTCAATGCCAGAAGTCTAAATCTCAAGATGCACGCACTTGAGGCTCTCCTCAGTATGGAGAATATCGATATCTGTGCAGTAACAGAAACCTGGTTCAAGGCTCCCGAGAGCACCCCAGCACTACCAGGTTATACCTCATACCATGCTTTTCGGCCCCAAAACTCGCACCGAACCACAAAAGGAGGGGGGGTATCCATATTCATCAAAGATACCCACACCTCCAGGTTAGTGGCACTGCACAAAGCATTGGAGACCATCCATGTGCAACTAACAGTGGGCAAAACTGTCTTTCAGTTTGTAGCCTGCTACAGACCACCCTCCCAAACTCAGGAACCCCACTCGGCTTTCCTGAGAACACTGGAGAATATGAAGGTCTCTCCAAACACCATTATATTGGGTGACTTCAACTACCCAAACATAGACTGGGAGCACTACTCAGGCCCCAACACCCTCGCCCAACGGTTCCTAGAATTTATAAACTCAAATGCTATGAAACAACTGGTCACCACTCCCACAAGAGGGGAAAACATATTGGACCTGATCATCTCCAACATGGGGACTCTATGTTCCATACCAGAGGTATACCCCTCATTGGTAAGCTCTGACCATAAATTAATCTCACTGGACATCCATATCCCGTCCCCACCCCCAGCCAAGGAAATCACAGTGAAGAACTTCTCAAAAGCAAACTTCACACTTCTCAAAACCAATGTGGAATCCTTCAAAGCTCCTGGGCCAGTGGAAAATACGGCCCAAACTGCAGAATCCTTTACAAGCGCATTCTATGGACACCTACATGAATGCATGGATCATGCTATCCCAAATAAAACCAAGACTCACTCCTCCAAAGGCAGGAGACCTGTCTGATGGACCCCAGCCATAAATAAGCTATACAACAGAAGGAGGAAGCTACTACATGATAGAGCAAAATCCCAAAAAGGGAAGGCATCTCTGATCAGTACTAGCAAGAAACTACGATCCCTCATAAAATCAACTAAGGCCAGCTTCAAAAGAAAAATTGCACAAGACACTAAAGATAATCACAAGGCCTTCTTTAGTTATGTCAGGAAACTGGGTGGCAACTCCCAGATATGCTCTGAGTTAGTGCAAAATGACAAAAAATACACTGAACCCACAGACATTGCCAACATCCTGGCAGACAGGTTCAGTGCAAACTTCTCCCCCCCTTCCTCCCCAAAAGAGCAAATGTCTATCCGAACAGAGTGTAGCCTCCCTGACATCACAGATGCACAGGTGAGAGCTGCCCTCTCCAAAGCAAAAAACACAGCATCAGTGGGACCGGACGGTGTCCCGGGCTGCATCTTACATGAGCTCCAAGAAGAACTGAACCCTCACATAAAGTCACTGTTCAATCTCAGCCTTACTACAGGATATGTATCCAAGGAATGGCGTACAGCAACAGTGGTCCCACTCCACAAAGGTGGTGCCACAACGGACCCTGGAAACTATTGCCCTATAAGCCTGACTAGCCTGTCTGCAAAGCTATGGAGCGTATCATCATGGAACTCATAAACAAAGACATTGGGTACCTCCAAACACTGGACCCTACCCAATTCGGCTTTGTTAAGGGCATTTCTTGCCTCTTGAACCTGATCATCTTCTTTGAAATAGTCACCAAGGCCATAGATGAAGGGAAGGTAGTCCACACAGCCTACCTGGACCTCACAAAAGCCTTCGACACAATACCCCACTCAGGCATCATAAATAAGTTCACCAGCTTAAATATCAACCCCTATGTCACAAGATGGGTGGCAAACTGGCTCAGGGATAAAACCCACATGGTCAGAATTGCAAGTGCCATGTCAGACTCTAAACCAGTTACAAGTGGCGTCCCAAAAGGCTCAGTCCTGGGACCTCTCTTGTTCGGTGTATATTTCTCTGAGGTACAGGCTAACACAGTAGGACTATGGCTGACCAAGTTCGCAGATGACTGCAAACTGTGTGCCATAATCGACTCGCCAACTGACACAAGCATTCTCCAAAAGGGTCTCACAGAGACGGATAACTGGTGCCAGAGCCATGGCCTAAAGCTAAATGCCAAAAAGTGCATAGTGATCTCCTTTGGGAAAAACAAAGTACCCACAAATTACCACATAGGTGGTAATCCATTAAGTACGGAAGAAGTAATTAAGGATTTGGGGACCCAAGTAGATAGCAATCTCTCCTTTGACAATCACGTTGCCAAAGTGGTTAGAAAGACCTTCTATATAGCCCACCTTATCACGAAAGGGTTCACATCTAGATCAAGAGAGGTCATTGTGCCCCTCTACTCATCACTCATCAGGCCCATAATTGAATACAATGCCCCATTTGGGATGTACCTTATCTGACACCTGCAGCAACTGGAAAGACCCCAAAAGTACCTCAACAAGAGGATCAAGAGACTCAAACAGATGCCCTACGCAGTTAGGCTAAAGAAACTCCAGCTCTACTCAGTTGCTTACCACCTACTCAGAGGCAATCTGTGCCTGAAGTATAAATCCATGTCCAAACCAGAATTAATGGACATGCTCCACCTCAGGAAATCCAAATCCCTTAGAGCTACATGCTCCAGGAACTTAAACCTCAGCACAGAAATAAATAGGACATGCTGGAGGGACAGGCTCATATCCCAGAGGCTCCCCTCACTCTGGAACAAAATCCCAATCCATGTTAGGCAGAGCCCTTCAATGACCCTCTTCAAGAGAAATCCTGACAAGTGAATGGGAGATCGTAGGTTTACCCCTGGGATCTCTTCTGTGTCCCTACTAGACAGAGGCACAGTAAACTAACCTTAAAAGGGCTATCTTCTGTGACCTACTATACAGATGCACAGTCAACTAATCTAAAAGGGTGGCGAAAGCCAAACACACTTTGGCTAGGCTTATAAATGCCCTAGGGCAGATAGCCTAGTATCAACCTATGAACCTATGAACCTATGAACCTATAACATTTACTGTATGCGATTGTAGCATTATAAGTTTTCCTGTGCATTTTAAACATGAAGAGAATTGTGCATGTGTGAGCTTATGGCACCTTTAGTGTATAGGACTGCATTAAATATTGTGGTTGAGTATGGGTAATGGCCTGGGTAGTACATGTAAGTCTTCAATGTGTGAAGAAGTGTGGAAGATTAGATTGGTTTTGAGGGGCCCAGTTGTTTACATTGAGATAAATGTGGGTATTACTGAGAAGTAACTTGAGAAAGTTCATTGGGAAGAGTAGAATGTTCTTTCTTTCTTTATGAATTCAGAAAATTCTTAAATGTGCTTAGAAGAGCAAAGAAAGAACAAGAAAGTGAAATGCATAGTCCAGTAGTTTTGAAAGCTGTACTGTCAGTGTTTGGTGATAGCTGAGTTTGAACTATGGGCTTATTGTATTTATGTTTGTAATGAAGTCAAAACATTTTAGATTACAATTTTAGGTCGACAGTTCCTAAAATGCGTGGTAGGGGTTTAACGGAAAAGTATCGAAGTTCTTAATAACTTGTTAGGTAGTGTTCCACATTTTGCCTGTTTGTTTCACGTTATAAGATAAAGCGTTCCACATTTAGGAAATGGAAGGTTGAGAGCTATGCCTCAAACACCAATGCTAAATCCTACAAACTTAATTAAGTAATTAATTTTTCAGGTCTCCAACAGTATGTTGTTGGTTACTGGTACACATGCTTTGTCACATTCCTGCTGATTTGAGCATTACAAGATGAAAGACAATAAAGAAAGAGCTTGAAAATGTTATAAGCTTATTCCCTTCTTTATCAAAGCATTATAGAAGTTTACCTTATGTTTCATCAAGTATAAAGTGACTGAATCTTCAAAAGAATGAAACACATTGGCCAAAACTTCAAATTAATGAAACCACACCCCTGTATTTTTATATGCTAACACCACAGTCACACATTTGCTAGAAAAAGCAAAAGCCCAATCACATAGAATCACTCCTGGAAAACAAATGGAAACTGCAGTGGTAGCGATTTCCAAAAGAAACTGTGATCAAGAAGGTTGGGGGCAGGATAAAAAGGACCAAAATCATGTTCAAGTTGAGAGGTATGAATTCCCTAAAGTAGTACCTTCAGCCCTCTGCAACAGCATAAAATTATGTGGCTATTTTAAACTACTTTTGATGAACACAGCAGTGAATACTGAATCATATTACCTCAAAGCAATGTTTAATAAGTATGAAGAAACTGTTATTAAACCTGCTGTGAACTTGCTAGTTGAAGTTGCTTATACATTTTCCTGTGCTCCACCTTTAGTCCATTTGTTCCACTCTGTATGAGAGGTAGTGTTCCACATTTTGGAGACAGAGGTAGTGTTCCACATTTTGGAGATACAGGTAGTGTTCCACATTTTGGAGACAGAGCTAGTGTTCCACATTTTGGAGACAGAGGTAGTGTTCCACATTTTGGAACTAGAGGTAGTGTTCCACATTTTGGAGACAGAGGTAGTGTTCCACATTTTGGAGACAGAAGTAGTCCTCCATATTTTGGAAACAGAGGTAGTGTTCCACATTTTGGAGACAGAGGTAGTGTTCCACATTTTGGAGACAGAGCTAGTGTTCCACATTTTGGATACAGAGGTAGTGTTCCACATTTTGGAGAAAGAGGTAGTGCTCCATATTTTGGAGACAGAGATAGTGTTCCACATTTTGGAGACAGAGGTAGTGTTCCACATTTTGGAGACAGAGGTAGTGTTCCACATTTTGGAGACAGAGGTAGTGTTTCACATTTTGGAGACAGAGGTAGTGTTCCACATTTTGGAGATAGAAGTAGTGTTACACATTTTGGAAACAGAGGTAGTGTTCCACATTTTGGAGATAGAGGTAGTGCTCCACATTTTGGAGACAGAGGTAATGTTTCACATTTTGGAGACAGGTAGTGTTCCACATTTTGGAGACAGAGGTATTGTTCCACATTTTGGAGATAGAGATAGTGCTCCATATTTTGGAGAGAGAGGTAGTGTTCCACATTTTGGAGACAGAGCTAGTGTTCCACATTTTGGAGACAGAGGTAGTGTTCCACATTTTGGAACTAGAGGTAGTGTTCCACATTTTGGAGACAGAGGTAGTGTTCCACATTTTGGAGACAGAGGTAGTCCTCCATATTTTGGAAACAGAGGTAGTGTTCCACATTTTGGAGACAGAGGTAGTGTTCCACATTTTGGAGACAGAGCTAGTGTTCCACATTTTGGATACAGAGGTAGTGTTCCACATTTTGGAGATAGAGATAGTGCTCCACATTTTGGAGATAGAGGTAGTGTTCCTCGTTTTGGAGATAGAGGTAGTGCTCCACATTTTAGAGACAGAGGTAGTGTTCCACATTTTGGAGATAGAGGTAGTGCTCCACATTTTGGAGACAGAGATAGTGTTCCACATTTTGGAGATAGAGGTAGTGCTCTACATTTTGGAGACAGAGATAGTGTTCCTCATTTTGGAGATAGAGGTAGTGCTCCACATTTTGGAGACAGAGGTAGTGTTCCACATTTTGGAGACAGAGATTGTGTTCCACATTTTGGAGATAGATGTTTAAGAGTTATGAGAGGTATTTAGTGGAAGGTTGAGGCTGATCACATTAACGTGATTATTGCTGTGGCTTGGTGGGAGGAGGGGACACAGATTACAGGTTAGTGTCTGAAATCACCAGTTTAAAGTTACTTGCTGTGATTTAATGTAATTTCATTTTTTTCTGGAAGAAAACAAAATAACTCTGTGTACAGTGATAATAATACATACTGCCTACAGCACAATATACTAGATTTTTTTCATAGATTCATAGATTGTTACTAGGCTAATGACTTGGGGGACCTTCCTAAACCTAGCCAAGTTTTTCTAAAAGAATAATGATGTCTTGTATCCAAACAGAACATTGAGAACCAGGCATTTATAAGCTAACTCTCTCCCTAAGAGACATGAATGACAGAACCAGTGTATATTTCATATTCTTGCTCCACTGGTCTAAGTTGCTCTTAAACTGGGTAATAAATAAACTCAGGCTCCACATGGATGGGAAGCCTGTTCCATAGGAGGGGAAATCTCTGAGACACTTATCTGTCTCACCAGCATGTTCTGTTTAAGTCACAGACAAAATTCAGGTCCCTAGACCTTGTATTTCTGCTACTTGTTGACTTACAAATATGTAAGAGATTCATAAGTATGTGGTTTGTGGATGCCTTGTAAGCCAGGCATAAATTTCCCCTCAGCAATCTATGGGAGACTGAGTAGAGAAAAAGGGCTTTAAGGCATTCTACATAAGGCAGGTTTGTCATGTCTTGTAGTCTTTTTGTAAGGAACCTCTGAAGTCACTCTAATTGCTGCATATGCATATGTCTGGTCAGATACATACCAAACTGACCATTGTACTCTATGATTGGTCTGATAAGGGAAGAGTAGAGTGGGATAGTAACGACATAGATGCCATGCCTTTACTTACAAGTTGCACAACATAAAAGGATTTCCTCACCACTGTGGCCACATGGTTGTTGAAGGTAAGGCTACTGTCTACATCAGTACCCAGATTCCTGACCACTGGGTTGACTCTTAGGGCCATATTATCAACATGGTAATTAGCTAGGATGGTTGACTTCCCAAAGGGTACAATTATACATTTATTAGCATTGAGTTTAAGACCATGGCTTTGGCACCATTTGTTAGTCTGAGACAGACCTTCTGGAAGAATGCTAGTGTCTGCAGAGGAGTTGATGATAACTCCCAGCTTGCAATAATCTGCAAACATAGTCAAACATAAACCTTCAGCATTTCATTCCACGTCAGTGAAACAGATGCCAAAAAGGAGTAGGCCCAGTACGAAGCCTTGGGGGACTCCACTAGTGACTGGTCTCTTGGTGGAGGTTCCTTTAACAAAGCTGAACTGTGATGGGTCCAGTGTTTGCAGGTTACCTATGTCCATGATGATTTTTTTCCATGGCCTTACATATAAGGCTGGTAAGAATTATGGGCTTGTAGTTATCTGGATCAGTGGTTGGACCTCCTTTGTTCAGGGGAATGACTATAGCCATCTTCCATTTCTTAGGCAGAAAATCTGACTAAAGGCTCCAATTGAAAAGTGATTCAAATGGTTCAGACAGGTCATGCTTCATTCTATTTATTAAACATCCTTAGATGTTATTGAGGCCCATCAATAAAGTGTTTTTGGTCTTGGAAAGTGCAGTGATGACCTGTTTCCTAGTAATGGTTGGGGGATTGTGGTATGTGCTGTTTCCTGTGGACTATCAGGGGGAGTGGGGGAAGAAATTTGAGCTGAACCTGTCAGCCGAAAGGTTGGCAATGGCCTCCAGTTCAGTGTGGGTGATGTCATTTACAGTAAGTCCTGAGCATTGTTTTGTGTTTCCCCAGAGGTTACTGACATAGCTGTAGAAAGCTTTATGGTTGTCCTTTGCTCGAGAAGCTATTTTTGTGCAACTTTAGCCTCTGAAGTATTAATTAACCCTCTTAGCTACCTGTTTAGATTGGTCAGGGAGCTTTTAATATGTATGGCTTTGTTCATCCTATGCTTGGCCAAGATTTTGTTTTCTTTTGTTATATAACTGACTGATATTGTGATTCTACCAGGGCGGCTTTCCTTTTGAGTTTGTCTTATTCTTAATATGACTGGGCAGAGCTCACTCTATACAGCTATCAATATGGCTGTACAGAGATGTTGTAAATAGCTCAGCATATGCTATGGTGTTTACTGGGTTTGGGGGTGCTTGGGATTTAGCCAAGGTGTTGCTTAGTAGAGACAAGTTAGCCTTGGAATATTTCCTAAAGTTTTTTTTTTGGTTTGGCTGCATCCCTGGATTTAATTTTTATTTCAAGTAATACTGCCTTTTCAGATCTAATATGCAAAGATATTACACTGACTGAGGAACATCGGTCCCTCAATGTTCATGAGTACAAGTTCAAGGATGTTTGCTCCCCTGGTGGGAGAATGGACCAACTGTTCCAGGATGTTGATATTAACAAAGCTTAGGAATTGTGTTTTGTGCATTAGAAGTGGTGTAGGATTCCAAAGCTATAGAGGAGTAGTTGATATCCCCCATGAATATCATATTGGGTTGAAAGATGGGGGAGTCTAGTACACTGAGATAGATAGCATGGATTTCCCAGGACATGAAGGGGGACCTACAGATTGCAAGGATATGATACGGCATCCTGTTTATGGTGAGCTGCACATGTGTGAGTTCCAGTGGGTCATACACTTTAACTAGCCTGGATGTGAGGATTTATTTAATTTTTATAGGTGTTGACATGTGGGAAGGGTGCTATATAGCAGCAAGTGGAAATACATTACTCTGGATGTCATTTTATTTTATCTGATTTTTTTACTTTTGATTGTTTCCTCTGACATATCAGGAATATAGACAATGACGGCATAATCTGTGGTGGCAAGTGATGTATGAAAGCAAATGCCAGTTACAGTGTCTGATGAAGAACAACATAGCAATTTAATTGATGTTGTTCTTTCATAGTCAGGGGTAATGTATGCTCTCACGCCTCACAGTAAGAGGTTCTCCGGTTCGATCTTCGACTGGGGAGCCTTCTGTGCGGAGTCTGCATGTCCTCCCTGTGGTCGTGTGGGTTTCCTCCGGGTGCTCCGGTTTCCTCCCACATCCCAAAGACATGCTACAGGTGGATTGGACACTCTAAATTGGCCCTAGGTGTGAGTGTGTGTGTGTGTGTGTGTGTGTGTGTGTGTGTGTGTGTGTGTGTGTGTGTGTGTGCCTTCTGTGGAAGGTTGGGTGCCGGGCTGGCAACTCGACACCGTAAAACTCCACTGCCAATCATGAGCGGACAAGGTGATCCGCTGTGGCGACCCCTAACCAGGAAAAAGCCAAAAGAAGAAGAAGGTAATGTATGCTCTCAGAAGGAGCATATTCCACTAGGTCACTATGTATATCTTTTGTATCCAGGTATCTTATTAGAAGTCCTAGAATTGTTTATTGTGAACTGCCATCAGAAAACTGACATATAGCCTCTTTTATAAGATTTAGTGTTACAGTCTGGCATTATGCTTAGTTTCAGCCTTGGGCTATTTGACCTCTGCTGGAAAGGCCAGCTAAAACTAATCTCCAGAGTATATGTGTACTATGTTCTCATTATGCCAGAAGTAAAAATCATATGTATTTAACCAAAAAAAATTTTTTTTTCAGTGGTAATGAATCATGGGTGCAGTGTAATGCATTCATGTGGCTAAAGCTGTAGAGTCAAATTGAGAGGTGTCCTGTACTGGAAGCCTAAGCTATGAATTGCAGTCTTGGGTGCAGTTTGTAGCAGAACACCCTTTTTTATTGGCTGTAAGTTTTGCAATGATTTCACAAAGTATGACAAAAATACAGCCTTTCAAAAACAGGACTCCATGGTTTAGGTCATGTGCCTTTACTGCCAGACTGACATTTTGCATTATATTAATTGTTAACAGTGGGTTCTACAGTGCACTTCTGCTCAGTACATTAAGTGCAGTAATGGCTTATAGTACTTCTTTATTGGTTTTACCAACATATGCATGTAGAATGTGCAAAGTATGCCGATATGTAAATAAAGAAAATGATTTTATTCATCCAGTAATCAAAGAGAAAGTTTGTAAATTGCCATTCTAAAGATTTACCCCGGGATTCATAAAGCTTGCGCTAGGTGCAGGCGTAGCATAGGTGGTATAATGCCAAATATGGCTGCCGAGCGATTCAGGTATGATCCAATTCCACGTGCACTACCAGTGTACGCCAGATCTGCGCAGCCCTCAGCTCAGGTATGCTAATCACCCCATGCACAGTACTGCACCATGCAAATGAAGGTACATAGCGATTCATTAAGTGGTGCAGGCATAGCGTAAGCCTACAGAAATGTACACCAAAACAAAACGGTTTACATTTTGCCAAACAGAACATCGGAGCTATGAAAGCGGACCAGACTCATGTATTACAAAGTTAACATATTCCAATGGCTAAATATACAGCCAATGGCATAAGAAAAGATGCACAACACCTAAAAAACAACATTTAATGTCATGTCCACAGTAAAGCAAAGTACAACTGCAGGGCATGTGTGCGCAAACGGGAACACAAGGAAAATATATACAAATGTCATAAAATCACAATGTAATACAAATCATGATTTCACCATAATACTCAATGGTATGCATGGTACACCACAACCAAGCTGCAAGGGTTGCTAAGGGTCTGTGACAGTGTTCGGTGTGGTAATTATGAACTAGTAGTCAATGCTATGCAAATGAGGCAAGTAATAGGGAATCGCAAACATCCCGCTGGACTAAGGATGTACCATATGACGCAGCACTACAACACCGAGGAGTGGTTTGGAGGTATACATGACATCAGCAGTGGGGTGTGCCACCGTAGCTGTAAGCACATTGGAGCAATGCAAATCCGGGCTGCCCGTTGCTAAGCAAAGCCGCAGGATAGGGATGGGGATGTAGGTATAGCATCGTTTAGCTGAGAGCACATATGGTGCCTGAAAGCTCATGTGTACGTGGATGAAAACGTGCCCGAAACCCGGTAAGCGGACACACGTGCTGCGCACCATAGCTCAAACAGGAAGGTTAGGGGAAGAAAATAAGGAAATGCCGCAGTAGGGTAATTGGAGTACAACTGAGCAATTAACACCTATTAACTCACAGTGGGCAATCGACGGCAGCTAACAAGTCTGCTCACAGCAACCTGCAGAACAGGATAGGGGAGGTGTCGGATTGCAAAGAAAAGAGAACTGTCACCGCAGAGCAAAGCAAACCTGCAGTAGATCGGCCATAGAACACATTTCGTAAGATAAGCCAGGTTTTGGAAAGTACAAAAGAAAGCAGGCTGCTGGATGCATGCCAGAAAATGGGAGGGGAAACATTAAAAAATGTTACGTGAAGGGCAAGAGGTAATCCATGGCAGCTAAATGTAATTCAACACCAAAGGCACCACAATAGCAGTACCTGTGGTAAAACACATAAGATACCCTGTAGCTCTGATTGTACATGCACACTCTATGACATCATCAGTGTTCAAAGCACAATAGTATAAAGTGTGAAGGCACCTCACACACACCTGTGTATTCCCAAACACTGCACCATCAGTGTAAACAGACGGGGAACTTTTACAATGTACATGTTGGGAGCTGCCACATCTGTGATTCATCACCATGTGTTAGAGACTGAAGGTGTTGTGGAGGATTATCCTGACAACCACCGCAGGCCCCGGAGGAGGAGAAGAGTGTTGAGACCAAGGGTAACCTACCAGGGGCTACATGATCTGGAGATAGTAGAGCATTACAGGGTGGACAGGGACATCTTACAGCAAATAGTTGAGCTGTGCCGGCCACGCCTGAGATCCAGAAACAACAGAGGGGAACCCATCCCAGTGGACACAAAGGTATTTGTAAGCTTGAGAATACTAGCCACAGGTACCTTTCAAAGGCCAACTGGAGATATAATGGGGTTCTCACAGGCATCAGCATCCAGGGTACTACACCAGTTCCTGGATGCCATGTTACCACATGCCAATGAGCATATATACTTCCCCCGAACTCAGGAGGAGTTGGCCAGCAATATGCATCTCTTCCACCATGTGGTACACTACTCGGAGGTACTGGGTATGATAGACTGCATGCACATACATATCAATTCACCACCTGGTGAGCATGGTAGGAGCTACATAAACTGCAAGGGATACCACTCCATCAAATGTCAGGTTGTGTGCAATGCCCAGGGCATTATCATGGATGTGTGTGCTGGCAGCCCTGGAAGCTACCATGACTCCCACATCTGGGATGCCTCACAGCTGTATCAGGTATTTGTCAGTGGGGACATCCCATATGGCCACCTTGTGGGGGATGCTGGCTATGCACTGGAGCCATGGATGATGACTCCCATCAGAAATGCACACACACACCCATGTAAGAATGCCATAATGAGGCATATGCACAAACCAGAATCATCATAGAGCGTGTGTTTGGGATGCTGAAATCACAGTTCCATTGCTTGGACATATCTGGTGGAGCCTTGCAGTACTCTCCAGGCATGTGTGCCCATATCTTCATAGTATGTACCATGCTACATAATATGATCCTGCGGAAACAGCTGCAGCAGGGACATAATGATGAAGGCCCTCACAGCCCACCACAATTGCCAAGGCCATCACAGGCACAGAGGGATTCAGACCATGAACACCCTGTGCCAGCCCCAGTAGGCAGACGGAGGCGTGCCCAATATGCCCACACCTTGGCAAAGAGGGAACGTATAGCACATACATTGACAGTGTAGGCCCCTATGGACTGACACACCTCTCCACCTGCACACACAGTAAACTGGATGGCACACACACACACACACAACCATCTGTAAATTGTAATGTATAGATGGCCTACTGTGTGAATCCTACATAGGCAGCCCTCAACCATTGCACACACAACAGCTATTGGAACAAGGAAATTCAACACCTGAACAGTACACGCACCTAACAGCATATGTTGATACTGTATGTATAGGTTCCTAGATATATCGGTAGGTACATGCCCGATTGTCAGAGGCCATTCATTAACTGAGGCAAACAGTGTCTACTGTCGCCACCACATCGATTAACCAACTGTCCTTCAGTGGAGAAGAGCCAATTGTGGGATCCATGTGCGTAATCACTGTTCCCCACACACTCTGCATGGATCCCCTGGTGTGTTAATGAGGGGCTCCATATAATGTAATCAGGGATGTAGTGGCAAAGCATGGGGAGTATCCATGACAGGTATCTGTCACCCCAGCATGCTCCACCTATGGTTGTGTGAAGGTGTAGCACATTATAGTGTGTGGCTCACTGTGACATAGATTCCCAATGCTGGAGCACATCCATTAAACATCACTTGGACATACCATTAATAAGTCTCATCCATATGTAAACTAACTGAGTTACACATTTGATTGCAGTATGGAGTAACAGCCATAGTACAGTCCACATACAAAACACCATAACACGTGTACAAATCCCAGATGCCCAAGTGGTAAATGCACTGACTGTCGTGCATGTTCCCGGTTCCACATCCTGCAAGGGCCGTTACGTAATCCCGAAAGCACGAATAATGGATGTTGGATGCAAGTCATCAGATCAGGTTTAGCATATGTTAGCAGGTTTATGCATTGGCAAGTGCTGGTAAGTGTTGTTTAAACATGACTATACGGATATGCGCGAAACAGGGCTAAATTTGCTGAATATCACGCTGATCACGGTCAACGATGGCCAGAACAGGTGAAACTAGCATTATTCACCCCTGTACTAATAGTGCCTGCTCTGAAAGGTAAAACAACCACTGCCAGGAGAAGAACATGCAATCATGTACACAATCACCTAACACTAAGCTACCCGAGATGTACCAACGGCAGGTGTGTATTGTGACAGGTTAAAACACAAACATGTGGAGTTCAGGAAACAGTATACACTGCCATGTACACAACGAAAGGTGTGTTCTCCCTCTCACTCTATCTCTCTCTCTCTCTCTATATATATATATATATATATATATATAAAATAGAGATAGAAAGGGTGATAGAGAGATATATGTCGATATATATGGATTCACCTATATCTGCAAATATATAGATAGGTCAATGACATGTACACAACCATGGAGGTACACATAAATAGGATACTGCCAACCACCGAATGTTTTACATACCGACACTCGTAATTACGAGGCTTAAAGACCAAAAGACCACAGTACCGGAACACTAGAACCGCGAGTAATATTATCACGATATTAAGGGACATTTAGTTATTGCTGCCGGTGCTGCGGTCCAGGTAGGTACTGTGTTCAACTGTGTTTGTAATTGCTGTAGTCTGTGTAAATGTGTGTTGAGGGTGTCGTGTGCATTTCCGTGGGATTGTAATGTGTGTGTTTGTGTGTGTGTGTGTGTGTTTGCATCGTGTGTCTGTTAGTGCTAACTCGGAGGTAGATCATTACGGTAGGTGTGGTCATAGCTGGCCGTAGGCATACGGTTACCACCTGTCCCACTTTAAGAGGGACAACCCCTCCTTGGGCAGTTGTGTCCTGACAAGTATTAAAAAGGGCAAATGTCCGAGATTGTAGGACATCATTATGTCCCATATATTATGTAATAGTTGCATTAAATAGTTATTCCTGTATCTAAAATATGTAAATGTTACAAGAAACATGATAAGTAGCTAAAGTGCTACAAGAATAAGTATGTATTTAGGATAAAAGTATGTTCTATCCTGTGTGCTGACTGTGGGTATGTGTCGGCCTGTAAACACCGATGTGTGTCCTGCAAATGTCCCACTATGGCCATTAGAAAAGGTGGCAACCCATGCCAAAGAGGTTCAGTCACCAACACAACTGCAATGAGTGCAAATATCTGTGACAGAAATACACAAGTCAGCTGTCATTTAGTAACATTCCCTTACATATCGATGTATTTCCGGAGGTATTGAAGTATCAACCTCACCTGCATGCTATATAGGAACCAGTTAACAATGGCTCAATGTATAAGCCTGCAACAACCATAGTTTTAGTCTACTAAATGATAGGTCTTCAATTAGGGAAGGAGCCCACACACACACACATATGGAATATGTAGAAATGCATTCCCCACAAACCTGTATATGCTATGTACACCCACCTACATCTCCCCCACACCTGAAACAATTGCAATACAGACTGTAATAACATCACAAACATCCACTCACTCAATTACATCTGCAGAAGCGTTAACATACCTTGTGAGAGACACATTTGTAATGGCACCATGTGAAATCGTAGCTGTTGTATAATGGAACAGACAGCGATGTTACAGTTTGTTTGCAATAGTCCCTTTTCAGACGGTTGAGATGACAGGTATACTCACATGTAGAACCACATACTCTAGCCATCACACACAGTCCATGGGGGACATGAATTCAAAATATCCGTGTCTCTCCAAATAGCAGTTGCAATTCCTCACAACAAAACACATACAGGCCGTCTCCCTGAAGGTAGGGCAAAAGGGCAACGCCCAAGTGGAGAATTCAATTATACCCCACTGTTGCCATGTAATTGGCGAATGGAGTAGCTGCACAGCTGATGTGCATGTAATAATTTACTCAGGAACACCAATTGGCGGCAGGATACCACATGTTACAGGTATCTACGTATATAAGGATGCCTTGCCAAACATTCAAAACGTATGCTCATACCATAGAACTGTTTAAACAGGAAAGGTGTAAGAGAGATATTTATGAAGACTCGGAAAGCTAACAAGGTATGTAGAACACTCAGTATGTTAGTGTATGTAGAGCCTGTTTTGTATTAATTAAAGTGTGCGCAATGCATAAAGTGGGAAAAGGTATTATGTAGTGATGTCTTGTTGAGCATAGTAATGCTTGTAGAAATTGTGTGTCCTGCTGTGGAACACAAGGTAAACATCTCATACACCACAAGGGATGCTACATGAGGGCTTTAAACACAACAATTCCACACCACCCGCCGTCAGTGGTAGGGTTTGTCCAACAAGTACGTGCCATAGCAGGGGATATGTTGATATACTGTCACAGTAGGCATGAGTATGGGCATATAACGAGAATAACATGCCTAAGGTGGTCCTGCTGTGCAAGTATGCTTTGCATTATGGGATAATGTTTAAAAAATGTGTAATGTACAGTATTGTAGGTAGATATGTCAGATATTTTACACAGCATAACTGTTATATCATGCAAATAAAAGGTATGTCTATTGGCATCTACAATACACAATAACAGGATACATATGGCTTGTAGTCACGAGACACTGTAACAGCATGATAGCTAATTGAAATGGAAGAGCTACTCAAGTATCCATGCACAAAGGACATGTAATAGCTTCACAGGTTCATAGTTGGGTACTATGCTGTCTGGCCAAGTCCATTTGTAAGCCCAAATACAATGTTTTCACCGGCAGCACCTCCCTAGGGTAGTGTCCTGTGCCTGTGAACAGCAGAGCCATTTGTTACCTGCACCTGTGTACAGTACAGCCACTGCAGTGATCCCTGGCATACATGTGTGTCTCCCATCCACCCATCGAGGTATCTCATGAAGAGTGCTAGTGAGGGTCCCTGCTTGATGTACATAGGAATCATGTTCCAAAGCATGGTGAGTGTCTGGTTCAGGAATGTATCCCTCAAGCACGTCCCACTCATCGTTGCGTTTGTGTACATATCCATAAGCCATTTGTTACCTGCACCTGTGTACAGTACAGCCACTGCAATGATCCCTGGTGTACATGTGTGTCTCCCATCCACCCATCGAGGTATCTCATGAAGAGTGCTAGTGAGGGTCCCTGCTTGATGTACATAGGAATCATGTTCCAAAACATGGTGAGTGTCTGGTTCAGGAATGTATCCCTCAAGCACGTCCCACTCATTGTTGCGTTTGTGTACATATCCATAAGCATGTTGCTCTCAGTGGCTTTTGCTTATGTTGCTTATGTGGAATATATCCATCAATATTGTTGTGGACATGGGCCCTGTATGTTCATCAGAGGTCACCCCTGAGTATGCAGTATGCAAATGTGTACAGTTGTGGTGTCTGTAGTTGTGCTGCATACGTCATCCTTCGGAGGTCAATAATCCTCATGGTGTGTTAATGTTGTGGTATGTAAAGCCATTGCTGTTCTGTAAGGTACACCCCAAAATGGGTGTTGTATCCTTGAACATGTGTCATACGTCAGGAGTATAGAGGTACAATGGGTGCCTTTGTTCCAGCTACAAACCCATTACAGATAAGGGTGGCCACGTAGAAGGATATCCACGCCACATTGGCAATATGGTTATCAAAGGAGTGGGTATTATATACGTGTGTACCAAGATCCCGTATAATGTTACATGTATGTAGGGGACTACCACCTATGTGATAGTGGGTGATTGGTGTAATCCAAAGGGGATGTCTATGCACCTTGTGTCATGCAGCTTGAGGCCATGTTATAGACACCAGGTATCCGTCACAGTGACACCCTTATGGAGGGTGTCTGTATCAGCTGGTGGATCAATCATGGCTCCTTGTTTGCAGTCGTCTGGAAACCCTTTCAGGGAAAGTCCCTCTGTGCTAGCCTGTACCTCAGGAAAGCATATACCGAACATGAGGGGCCCTATGACTGAGGACTGTGGTACGCCAAGTGTAACTGAATTACAGTAGGTACTATGGTATGCTACCCTCACTGTGTGGGTCTTGTCCGTGTGCCACTTTGCATAACATCTCGAGATGTAGGGGTCGATGTGCAGGTGGATGTGTATGTTGTCAATACCAGAATGGAGAATGGTGCTGAAAGCCAATGAGAGGACAAGGTAGGCTGTGTGGACCCCCCTTACCATCATCAACTACCCTGGTAACTGTATCAAAGGAGTCCACCAGGTGTAGGAGACATGGTCTGGCCCTAACAAATCCAACCTGGGTGGCATCAAAGGTCTGGAGCCCACCAATGTCTCTGTGAATGACTTCCATGATGATGTGCCCTATAGCCTTGCAGAACAGTCCAGTCAGGCGTATAGGGCAATAGTCCCTCTGGTTCATTGTGGCGCCACCTGTGTGGAGTGTGATAACTGTTGCTGTGCGCCATTCAGTGGCCACAATGTCTGATACAAGGCTATTAGTGAATCTGGTGGCCAAGTGGGGAGCCATGTCATTCTGAGGTTTGTGTAAATCGCAGCCTGGGATGTTGGACGGTCACATGGAGTCTGTGTTTCAGGCCTTAGAAAGTGCAGGTTGGAACTGCGTAGTTGTGACCACAGGGACTTTGCATTGTTCCTGTATAGATTTTGGCCCTGTAGGGAATGAGAGGGTGTAAAGTTAGCATTGAACCTATCTGCCAGGATGTTGCCAATATCAGTCAGTTCTGTAATGTTCCTGCCTAACCATCGTATATCAGAGCAGATGTGGGTATTGCCATTGAGTACTGACATACCGCCATAATGCTTTGTGGTAGTCCTTGGAATGTGTCGCAGTAATGTTTACGTAGCTAGCTTTGGAGGATGTGATAAGGGATCCCGGATTCCTACTGAGGCTGACCAGTGAGCTACCCCACCCTTGGGATTGTACGCCACTTTGCAACAGCCTACACCTTTTGTTGTACATTATGTCCATGGAACTGGACCTCCAGAGTGGCGTCCATTATCTGGTGGGTACCATCATGGCTCTGTTTGGGATAGCATGATCCATGCAGTCGTGTAAGTGCTAATGAAGTGCAGTGGTGTATGTTTCAGCATTTGTAAGTACATTGTCCATCTGCACGGGTGTCATGACATTTACTACCGCTGTCATAAGACGTCGGAAGTAGGCCTTGTAGAAATCTTGTACTGTGTATTCCGTGAAGGGTGTGGTGCCGGGATGTAGATAACAAGGGTGATTAGCATACGTTCGGAAACTACCAACGAGGGGATAACCCCAGGTGTGGAACACCAGTCACATGTTGGTAATGTCCATGTCTAGGATATTGTTGGCCTTGGTGGTGGTATGTATGGGTTGATCCAGCCAATTGGAGGTTATGAATCCCAGAAAACGTTGGCCTAATGTGTCGGTACATGAGTAGGCATCCCAGTTAAGTGTGGGTAGTGTCAGTCTCACATCAGTAGTTCCTGTCTGAACCCTACTGTCCAGTACACCAAGAAATGAGGGCCAGTAACCATGGGGTATGGTGTGGAATCCGTAGCAAGTTACAATGTGTATAGCAGATCTGGCCACAGTTAGTTGCACGTGGATTACCTCTGATGCATTGTGCTAAGTAACCAGCCTGGAGGTGTATACATCCTTGTGAAATATGGACACACCTCCGCCGTGGGTGTTCCGGTCTTGGTTACATGACTGAAAGGTGTGGTCTGCGTATAACCTGTCAGTGCAGGTGTGCTCTCCAGAGCCTAGAGGCAGGTCTCAGTCACTGCAGAGATATCAAAGTGGTCCATTATAAGGAGTGCCTCGCCTGAGTGCATTAGAGATGAAGATGTCAAGCATTGAGTAACATTACCCCAGGTTTTGCTTGCCTGTTCCTGTTCTGGTGGTGAATATGTTTTTGGAAACTGTCCAAGACAGGCAGTATAGGAGCAGCAAGACCCTTACATGTTATCTGTAATCCCAGGGCCGACAGGTGCAGGTCATCTGTGCCAAAGCATCATGTTTTGTTGACCATGTCATTCAAAGCAGACAGATACTGGATGCCTGTGGAATGACAGCAGAAGCATAGGCAACTGTTGAAGTGAAACATTCAGTCATTGTACAGTGGTATCTGTCTGGATGAATGCAGAATGCTTCTCAGGGCTTGGGCGATACCTTCCTGGGCTACAAGACCGGAGAGCTATTGCATGTCCCTGTACATGTAGTCCAGGAAGTTACATCTCAGGGCAGTCACGCTAACATGGAGAATGACAGTCAAATTGTATCTGGTGAGGTGTGGCATGGGTGCATAGGTTATGTTGCGCATCCTGTTACCCGACAGCCAGATGTAAGTGACTATCGCCTTGTGTAGCCTGCTGAGTGGGACATCAGTGTGAACGCCTAAAGAGTCACCTATGACTGGTGTGTTGTGTATGTCATAACACCCTTTTGGCTGTAGTTGATGGGCACACATGAGTCTGTGGGCTATAAGTAATTGGTGTTGTGTTTGGTGATGGGGGCTGCCTCTGTTGCCTACACAGAGAGTATGGAGAGGTTCTGCAAATGTCGTAGTCATACTATGTGTGGCCTGTGGTGGTGGAGATCTAGTGAGACTATGTGATGAGTGGGGTGTGTTGCAAATGTTTAATGTCCCCACATGAATGTCAGGTTCAGTCTGGGTTGGAGAGAGCATTACCCCCAGCATGGCTACATATGTGCATCTCCCACAGGCTGTAGTGTCGTATGTTGGGAGGTGAGCATTGACTGTGTACATGAGACAATTGCTCTATTGCCTCATGTTTGCCATATTCATACAGCAATAACACTGGTAATTGACACTTGGATATGCCTGTATATTCAACCATGTCTCATGTGAGGTACGTTTGTACAACAGCTGTTGTACTGTAAGCAAACTGGAAATATAAGGACAAACAGTGTACTTGTAGGAAATGAGTTGGAATGGGTGCTATAGTAATTAGTAGCTCATGAAGTAATTACATGTTCTGAACAAGTGCTGAGCATGAATATGCAATACAGATAGGGTGTTGGATAATATAAACCCACTGCAACCCACAAGTGGAGACGCCAGTCATAATGGGTGGCACTGCACTATTACCCTGTTGAGTATGGTCTGCAAGTCCATGAACCTTTATCAACGTAGATGTTAGCAGTACAGATGTAGATGACAATACGGATCATTTCACACTGCATAGCATACCTGTGACAGGTCATAGGACATCATCACCCATACTGTATTCCAGCTACACTGAGTATACTAGATGTACCTTTGTATGTCACAGGAGTGTTCTACCAGTGGCCTGTTGACAGAAGCAAGACTACAAAGGGTGTCTGAGTGACATGTGCATATCACACCAGTGGCAGCTACAGTAAAACAGGGTTAATGTTTTGTACTCCCACCTCATTGTAGCCCGTACCACACTGACAAATGGGAGGCATCTGCATATGTAAGGATGTGAATGGCCATGACCTAGGAGCAATAGCTGTCTCAGTGTTGTGGACAACATACAGAATGGGCTTTTTTGGTGAGGTGCGTGACATATGTGCACAATCTGACAGCTGCTAATAGCATTGTCACTGCTAGGTGAATAACCCTGTACCCATTAACTACCACCTAGACAGTGGTCAACATTATGGACACTGTGTGTAAGGGATGGTGCTGTGCAGTTCACCTCCCTGAGCTGGTGACGTCTCCAGGCCTATTAGGTAGTCATACAAGGCACCCAAGTCATGACAGGGTGCCATCCATGAGCATGGAGATCATTGGACAGGCATACTCAGCACTTGGGTGACCAATATCGGATCACATATCACTTTTAAGGGGTATTGGCCATGCGTGGATGGGCGACACCAGCCTTCACAATCCTCACCTCCACTATGCAGCATGCTGGCTACCTTGCATAAAGACATGTGCAACACTGTGATGTTGGACATGCTACACGTACATATCCTGATCTGAAAGACATACATCATGGACAGCCACCTTCCTACTACAAGGATCGTCACATGCTGGACAGATCCCTGTGCCATACATGTTACATACTCTGCCATACCATGCAACCCTGTCCGTCAAAGCTGCACATGTCATCTCTGTCATACATGGTGCGATGACTGCATGGTAGATGTATCATTAACTGTCTGGATCAGTAATGTGGCACTGATGCACCTGGCAGTGGCAAAATGGCTGTCAGATGCAGCTAGAAAACCTCACATCCTATGCCCATACATGGCCCAGGGTATACACACTACTGCATGACTTTGCCCATACATGCTATAGTTGATAACCATCCCTGCGAATAACGTCCGGCTAGCCATTGTCCCATGTGTATCACATGTGCAACACAGGCGATACGTGGCAGGATGTTGAACTGCTGTACAGTGCCGTGTAGATGTATATGGCAAAATACATGCATGTAAAGGTTTCTGTGCGCATGTCTGCATTGTCACTGCTCATGTCCGTTAAGGCAGTGTATTTGTTGATATGTGACATATACACAGCATCAAGGTCAACAGCATTACTGTGGACACATCCAGGCATGTGCTGATAGGTAAGAACACCAGTACAGGCAAACAGACATGCCCACATCAAGACAGCATTCACATGGAGTATGAGCAATGTAATGAGGTGACACACATATATGGTGATGATATCCAATGCACAACAGGTGTTACATGTGTGTGACACAAACATGTCAGTCATGTCAGTGTCATGACGATTTGCAAAGATAACTATTCATATGTACTAGATTTAATACAAATGTATGTGCAGCTGTATCTCTGTACATCTCTGTGATACTGTGACTTGTCTCCATCATTATGTCTTCCAGATAATGCCTCGTTCACGCCTACCAGCGTATAGCCGCCTGGAGGATGATGCCCTCATACCGTACCTCCATGATAACTATGAGATATTGTTCAGCCATGTGCCACAGCATGCCCAACATCGTGACGACCTGTGGCAGGAACTTCGCAGGAGGGTTAATGATGTGGGTGGCCATAACCTCACCTACCAGCAGGTGCGTAGACACTGCATGGACTGATACGACATGCGAAACAGCGTGCCAATGCAATCGCCAGGGAACAAGGTAGAACAGGTGATGGGCCACCAACCCAGCCCCCACTCACACCTACCGAGGAGCTACTGGCCAGCCTGGCGACACCCGCAGAACAGCATCCACAAACACTAGCTGCCATCGTGGAGGTGGGTGTCTCCCAACCACCGAGCCTGGAGTTGCCTGGTAAGTCACTACTGCACATATAACTATTATATCCCATTTAGTTGCATGTGTCACTGTACAATATATAATGCAACATCATATGCAAGGTATGTTTACACACATGCCGCATACTATAGTATGCTACCCTGTGTATGCACACATGTGCATACTATATGCTATTGTACAGGCAAATGTGTTAACATGCACAGTGCACCCTGTAGCTGTCATACAATCATGGATAATGTTCAAACTGCTGTGTCACCCCTATACAGGTACCTCTGGCGTGATGCACAGACATCAGTCCATTGCAGGTGAGACAGTTATCAGTATCAGGCATGTTAATGCATAGATCTATTTGCCATGTGGCCAGTTAACACATGTACAAATAATGTATGGTCCAGTCACGATATACAGGTCGCATCTGTCATCAATCATACTGGCTACCCATGTGCAATATATACAAACTAAATGAAACACCAACATGAAACCACAGTATCTGTCATTGCTAGATGTGTGAACAGCTGTGCATACAACGGTGGAGGTGTTGTTCAATGTAGGAATATGTACTATGCATTGGAACAACACATGTGTGGTACGCAAACAGTACCACACAGTGAGCTGGGATATGGGCAGCCCACAGGATTCATCATTGTGGAATATGCCCCTGCAATGGGTGCACACATTGTGATGTGCCATCTGACATGTCCCAGACATGTAGTGTTCCGGCTGCAACATTGTCTCACTATCCCATAATACATACCCCACATACCAAACATACAACCCTTTGTCTGCTTAACCCTGTGGACAGTGATGTATCTGACATCTATGGGTGTATGTCATATGGGACAACACAGACATGTGAGAAAGACGGCCATCACAAACATTTGGCCAACACATGTTCACACATGGCCATGGAGGATGGCCAGAGACATGTAGCAACACACAGTAGATGTGATGTGTATACACCCTGTTGCACATTGTCGACACATGGTCCAACTATAGCCTTTGTTGAATGGTTATATAGTTGATGTGGAACACTGGACATCCTAAAAGCCTGTGCACAGCTTGTGGAGGTGTCACTTAATTCGACCATATAAGATGTGTTGAACATCATGACTGTCTCACAGCATGACAGTAGTCACCTGTACAGCTTCCACAGACATAGACACCACATCAGGCCACAGATACCGTAATGGCAAACATTATCACCCTGTGCATATGATGATGCCTGTGCCGCATCCTTGTCATCCACACCATAGGTGCAGGGACATGCTCATATGGTCTGATGCACAGGGTGAACAGAATAGTGAGATAAGTGTATATTACATTTGTTGTGTACTGTTGACATGCACCAGACATACCATGTAGTACAGGTTTAGAATGCATTGTTATATGTTCACAGTATGTGTCTTGGTAACAACAGTAACAGCATGTTGGTAATTAAGCCCTGCTTCCCTCCTTAAGGTCTAATTGCATGTGCCATTACATTACAGTGTTTGCAGTTAGAGTGCATTGTTGTATGTTCACAGTATGTGTCTTGGTAATAACAGTAACAGCATGTTGGTAATGATGCCCTGCTTCCCTCCTTAAGGTCTAATTGCATGTGCCAATAAGTGGCAGTGTTTGCAGTTTCCCATGTGTACATGTGGAGTACTCACAGGCATGTATGGCAATACCAGTATGCTATACGTAGCCTCAACCTCACTGTTAGAAAGGCTACCATTCCACAGATGTCCACACACCTACTGATCCAGAAGCATGTGAGCTGTTTAATAGGCTACAGTGGCTAGAGACATCACAGGTACAGTGACATGGTGCGGGGGGTTTGCACAGCGGTGCTGATGTCAAGGGTAGAGGCCAGTTGATAGCATGAGTTCTCACTGTGTAGCAGTAATACACTGTCACATTACAGGATGAGAACATGCACAGACATACACAGAAACACACAGTAACATGCCCACACTCATGGGGTCAACGACACTATAACGCACACTCGATAGTGTTGAGGTGAGGACCCCTGCCTATGTGGTAATCACCTTCAAAGTACTGTGCAACCACATGATGCGACACAGAGAATGAACATGTACAGGTAGCCAGTAAGGCTGAGACCGACGGCATCAACAGGGTAGTAGATTGCATCACCATGAGAGGTTAGGGATCCTGTCTGTTCTGTATGGTAGCATACACCCTCACTCCATGCACCAGACAGCCATACATACATACATACACACACAAACACACTGTGGAGTCCACAAATGTCATTCACATACCGATAGCTGATATGTGTGTGATACACACACCACCCCTGCCTATGTCTTGCTTTCTATACTGCAGTATGTACAGATCTCTACAACAGTGTACAGGGGTGTGTAACAATTGGAATGTATTCCCCACCATACGTGGCATATATGGTCACCCAAGCAAACACACATGGCAGTACTGTGAATCATACACCTGCTATATGATGATATGTCTGACAGATATGCAGCAGTATTGGCCGTATTATGTGTACTGACGCTACCTTCGGCAATTGTGCTGCTATATGCATATGGGAGGACGTAAGTGTTACAGGTGTCAAGTGATTTACAGTCAGTAACACCATGACCGCTGTGTAGGTTGCATGTCTTCACCTTCAAGTAACAGTAACATAGCGTACTGTTTGCACATGTCATGGTAGGACGGCTTGTGACACACCTGTGAGCTGTCTTCAGCAAACATCCATCTGCAAAGGTGGACCACCACTTTATGTACACACATCCATCCATTCCTGATGTACATCCTACCATACTGTCAATATTTCACCATATACAGGTGTCAGTGATGGGGCTGCATTGCAACTGCATGTTGTAGTTAGACAGATGAACTACATACATCAGCTACTGCACATGCATGGTAGCTGAATGCACACCACTACATGTACATGTGTGCTGGTCCTACATTCCTGTCATGTAGCCATGTTTGTATGCATTGCAATTGGTGGACATGTGTGATGAAATACATGACACATGGACTGTTGTATGATATGATAGTTGTCATGAGTAACTAGTACAGAGGGAATGTTACCTCAGTCAACATTGCTACCTTATGTACTGTTAGCATTCAACAACCATGGACCTACCTTCCATGTGCATGCGTGTGATTGCTGTAGCCACTTGTCTGCATGGTGGACAGCAAAAGCTATGCTATGTACATATGTGTTGTGTGTGTGTGTGTGTGTGTGTGTGGGCCATGTACATATCCATGGCAATTACATGTATGTCATATCCAAACATGAGTGTTTTTTGGTGTAAAGCAACAGTCATCTGTTACAGCTGTATAAGACCCAGGGCCCCTGTTATGTGTAGAGCCGACCTGGTTATGAACAGTGGTATCATTGCATTGCATAACACATGATGGAACCCTGTCAGTACATGTGTAGTCTGCACAGTTGCTGTAGACCTATGTACAGTCCACTGGTCATGAGTAACATGGTGTTGTAGTAATGTATGGATGTGTATTGCTGGTCCAAGGACATGGTGATGTCTGAGGGCTACATAGTAGAATGCGGCATTTACCACTTTGATCTGCACCTGAGACATCTGTGATGGCTCTTGAGTGTGTACTGGTCAGTACATATGAGTGGCCTTCATGTACGTGGGGACACTAACACCTGGAGCGGTCCGTCACAGTCTTATGGCCCACATGTCTGTATCTGAGGTATACGGTGGTAGTGCTATTGTGCACAACTGTGCCATATGCCAGGTGTTCCCCACTGCAGAGATGTCCGTATTCCCCATTGTTGGATCTGGATTGTCAGCTGTGATTGCGAATGCTACACATCTAGCACTGACGACCGGTGTCAGATATATGTAGTGCAGCGTTCGTGCTAACAATGTTCAGTATCGACACACTGTGCCCTTCTGTGTTTAGAATCCATGTGCATACAAGACAGCCCTTCACTACTACTAAGTGTGTGAGCATGCCCAGTATGCCGTTGTGTAGATGAACACACAGTACATTCCAAACGGACGTGTGCTACTGTGTGAGCATGCCCAGTGACACCTTGTGTCGGTTATGTGCCTCTGTGTATGGGCATGACCATTGAAACCCTGTATAGCGATAGTGGTCATCCAGGCAACAGATGTCCATACCCCACGTCAGGATGGATTCCTACATTGAACACACTGGTTGACTGTCTTGAAAGGTACTGTCTGTGGCACGTCTCATATCTATGTAGTGTTGTAATAGTGCTCCGTAGATAGGCAGTTGTCCCGCTCACACCACTGCCGTGTGTTTGTCTCCGTCTACCTTGGGACAGTAATATGCTTTTAGACTGCTCACTCTCCATACATTCCCTATCGGCGTTTTTGCCTTTGCTGATGATGTCATCCACCGAGAAGTATGCTTCTGGGAGTGCTGTGTTCCAGTAATCTCGGTAGCGCGTTCTGTAACTGCGTAATGCTGTAGTGTGATAAGGTAGTTAGGTGTATGTTCGACTCCCAGCCCTGCCAAGTGTGTGTGTGTATTTCCAGCTGCTGGGGACAGAGTAATGCTTTTAGACTGTTCACTCTCCATATATTCCCTAACGGCGTCTTTGCCTTTGCTGATGATGTCATCCACCTAGAAGTATGCCTCTGGGAGTGCTGTGTTCCAGTAATCTCGGTAGCGCATTCTGTAACTGCATAATGCTGTAGTGTAATAAGGTAGTTAGGTGTATGTTTGAATCCCAGCCCTGCCAAGTGTGTGTGAGTGTGTGAGTGTGTGTGTGTGTGTTTGTGTGTGTGTCTGTGTGTTTCCAGCTGCCTGGAGACAGAGTAATGCTTTTATACTGCTCACTCTCCATACATTCCCTAATGGTGTCTTTGCCTTTGCTGATTATGTCGTCCACCTAGAAGTATGCCTCTGGGAGTCCTGTACTCCAGTAAGCTCGGTAGCCCGTTCTGTAATGCGTAATGCTGTAGTGTGATAAGATAGTTAGGTGTATGTTCGACTCCCAGCCCTGCCAAGTGTGTGTGTGTGTGTGTGTGTGCTTCCAGCTGCCTGGGGACAGAGTAATGCTTTTAGACTGTTCACTCTCCATACATTCCCTATCATCGTCTTTGCCTTTGCTGATGATGTCACCTACCTAGAACTATGCCTCTGGGAGTCCTGTGTTCCAGTAAACTCTGTAGTGCGTTCTGCAACTGCGTAATGCTGCAGTGTGATAAGGTAGTCAGGTAGTAAGTTCTATGTTCTAATCCCAGCCCTGCCACGTATGTGTTTCCAACTGCCTGGGGACAAGAATAATGTTTTTAGACAGCTCACTCTCCGTACACTCCCTATCGGTGTCTTTGCCTTTGCTGATGATGTCACCCACCCAGAAGTATGCCTCTGGGAGTGCTGCGATGCTGAAACTTGGTAGCGTGTTCTGTTACTGCGTAATGCTGTAGTGTGGTGGAATAGACAGGTAGGTGCTCGATTCCAAGGCATGGCAGGTGTGTGTGTTTGGCAGTTATATCCTATGTGTTGGTATCTGTGGGTGGCTAGCTGCAGGATGTGTTCAGTGTGTTTTGTTGCTGACCTATATAGTGCCCACAGCCCGCATATTCTGCCAAGACACTGGGTTGTCAACACATACATTCGCCAATAGGTCTGGTGAGTAAATGTCAGCAGCCCTACTCTTACCCTTAATACAGTCTGACCCGTGTGATGCAACAAAACACACATGCCTTGATAGTAACAACACTACATGATGCAGGTGGCACATGTAGTTTCCTTTTCATTCCTGTCTAATGCTTTGTTGTCATGTGGTCCACTGTTGTGATATAAATGCAATATCTACATATGTATGTATATGTATATGTGTGTATGTATGTATATATATATATATATATATATATATATATATATATATATATATATATATATATATATATGTACACATATAATATATATGATATATGTAGATATAGAGAGATAGACATAGATATATACATATATGTCTGGGGACATCAGCACTACTGAATGTTTGTGCCGGATGATCTGTAAGTGATAACCTCGGATGTATGTATATCTGCCATGGCATAGTGGTAATGCACATCGTCTGTTGTGTGCAGGGTCCCGGGTTGTAATCGTGTAGACACCGGTTATTTTGTTGCTGGGAAGACCATGGGACATCGAATACGGTGATAGTAAGGCACCTCTTACCAGTTGTGTATGGATCTGAGCGACACTAAGCTGTGGTTATTAATTTGGAGGTCCGGTATGGGTCATATAACTATTCATTAGAAGACTATACTATGCAGATGAGGTTGACAATAGTGTATCCCATTTATTCCCAGGGTGTGATACTGATCCCTGGAGTGTATGTGTGTAGATAGCTGGGTGCAGGGCTCGAATATACAGCATGGGAGGGGGCAGTCAGGCATACTGTACGTACATTGCACACCTGTGCCTCGAGAGTGCTCCTGCCTTAGCACGCCTAAGCTAGGGGTGTGTCTATACCTGCCTGGTGACATTGGGAGGGACAAAAGCAGTAGCGGGGTAGTCAGGGTGAACAGGCTGCACAAACGGGTGATGATCAGCACAATCAGCAGATTACATGGCCAGCCCACACCTGAACAATACAGTAATGTGAGCAAGCAGCATACACACAGGTTTCTTCCGCACTCTACACCACCGGTGTATACCTGCGAGGACATTTCATAACACAGTCCAACCAAATGAGAAGGGCTGCAGCAGGCAACATAGACCAACATGTGCAGGAGGCTGAAGGCAGTGAGGATGTGTATGCTGCCGAACAACCCTTACTGGGGTGACATAAGACTTTATAGACCCAGGGTGACTTACCAGGGGCTACATGAGCTGGGGATGGTGGAGCACTATGGGGTGGACAGAGACCTCCTAGAGCGGCTTGTTGACCTGTGTCTGCCACACCTGACACATCAAACAGGCCGAGGGAAACCATCACAGTGGATACCACGGTATGTGTTGGCCTAGGAATACTAGCCACAGGTACCTCCCACAACACAACTGGGGATATCATGGGAATCTCACAGGCATCTGCATCCAGAGTATTGCACCAGTTCACAGACGCCATGTCAACACATGCTAGTGAGCACGTACATGTCCTCAACACACGTGATTAGTAGACCAGCAATATGCATCTCTTCAACCACATGGCAGACTACCCTGGGGTACTGGGTGCTATAGCCTGCACACACGTACACATCAAAACAACACCCAGTGAGCAGGGTAGGGCCTACATTCACTGCAGGGGCATACCCTCCAACAGCCAGGCCATATGCGATGGCCAGGGCATTAGATTGAATGTGTGTGCTGTCTGCCCTGGAAGCTATGATGATTCCGATATATGGAGTCTGACACAGCTGTACCACACCTTTGCCAATATGGACATCCCCTACAGTCTCCTAGTGGGGGATGCTGGGTAACCACTGGTGTCATGGCTGATGGCACCCATCAGCAATGCACACACACCTGAGCACTCACACCATAATGAGGCAGATGCACAGGCAAGACATATAATTGAGCATGTGTTTGGAAATCTCAGGTCACGGTTCTGGTATCTGGACACTTCTGGTGGTGCCCAGCAGTATTCACTAGCTACATGCACACAAATTGTTATGGTATTTGCTATGCTACACAATCTGATCATGCAGTAACAGTTGCAGCAGGAACAGCATGGGGCAGGGCCACACGGGCCAACACCACTGCCAAGGCCTCTACAGGCACAGTGTGACTTGGTGAAGGAACTACCTGAGTAGGGCCCAGTCGGTGACAGGGCTGTGCACAGTATGACCTTCCCTTGGCAAAGAGGCGACACAAGGCATATGCACTGACACAGTAGGTACCCAGGGATTTTACCCTCTCTGACCCGCACACAGTACAATGGATGCCAAACATTACACTACCTGTACTCGGCCATGTATAGGAGGTGCACTGTGTGCATCTGACATAGGCAGCCCCCCAGCACCATCCTCAGGTCCAGAAGACCCCCAGGGTACGTCTATCGACCTAACAATTGGCAGTTGTATTAGAATGTGTCTTTACCCATTGCTATGGTATGTATGTGAGCATACAAGAGACTTTGGTGGCCGAATGTTAGGGCAGCAGACAGTACACGTCCATAGTGGCACCATGACATCTGTAGCACATACGGTGGTCACAATGGTAGCCAGTAGTACACAGGGTGTCCTAACTCACTGCAGATTATGAGCTGAACATCATGTGTGTCCATACAGCCCACACACGTTCCATGCAGCTGGACAGGTGTGGACCAATACAGACAAATGATATACAATGGCCTATGGATATGCCCAGTGAATGACCCCAACCCCCAGAGACACACACAGACTACAGCAGGCCAGGCAGTTTGATGTAGGTTGTGAAAGCTAGGATGTCCAACACCACTATGCTGGTATTTAAAGCTGGGATCTGACGTACACTGGTATCCCTCCAAACAGCAATTTCGGTAGGTCCACACTCTGACATGGAGTACCTGGCATACCAGTACAGTAGTGGCAGATATGTACAACTGTCAGCTGTGCCCCCATCCAATGTACACATGTGAGAGTCATGTGCGCCACCCCCGGTGCTGTGTAGGACTGTGGATGCGATTGGATGTCCCCCCACGCTATGCAGAAATGTAGCAACTGTCAATGCCACATGAACATTAGCTACCCTGCAGACACAGCATGACACCTGTCTGTGTAGAATGGTGGGGTCGGCATCACAGTACTGACTATCTGGACATGTGACACATGCGATGCAGTTGACCATACTTGGCATGCTCACACACATGACGGTATGACGGTAATGTCGGTCGACAACATGCATAACAGTCATGCTGGGCATGCTCACACACTGATACACAGGACGGCCAGGCCTGCAAACACCAGTAGTCCGGACATATCTGCCAGTACATTGCTATACTGTTGGATGACTGTGCTGTATGGTGTGTGTGTGTGGTCTATTGTCTGAATATATGCCATGGTGTATTGTTAATTCACATGAGCTATGTGCGCAGGCACTGCTACCAACACGTGAATAGCACGGTTCTTTATTTGCGGACAGAACGATGCCTTTGGATACGGAGTGGTAAGGCACATTCCAGCAGGTGTGAGCAGTTGTGCGTGGGTTTGCACAGTGTTAAGCACTGCTGACCTCTGGTTACAGCACCTTATACCCGTTCAGACTCCACATTTCTTTGACAGTGCACTACTGGCATACTGGTAGACAAACACGCTTACACCCGCTTGCTCGCTGACATTTGTGCTTTCATTTGTCACTTACACTGGGTGTGTGCGATCCCTTGTGATGCGTATTACATCAGACTACATGACTACAGTATCGAGTATGTCTAACCATTTGGCGACGGTAGGCATTCGACTGTACGGACTCTGCGGCCTGTCCAGTGACATAATCATATTATATGCGTGTTACTCATACGATCTGCTCCCATCTGCCTGATACATGGAAATCAATACTCTACAATGCTGACATGTGAATGTTATTTTGTTAACGCAGCTGTCCACCGGGTCATGCTACCGCATACCTACTGTACGTTTTCCACCTTTCAGATTTCACGACGGGAGACTGTAGGAGTAACACCTTTCCCACTTTGCATGGGACAGTCCCTCATTAGGCATATGTCATGTGACAATACTCTAGCCATTGCAACTGTCCTGATTAGGGGACATTCTCATATTCTACGTGTCTGTAATAGTTGCTTGTTACAGATCTTGTATACCTGACATGTCGATATGTTATATGAAGTAGCATAAGCAACTTGACTGCTGCTAGACTACGCTTTGATTTGTGCTGATATGTATATTTCTGTACTATGCATGGCTATAGGTATGTCCTGCCCTGGTACGTCTGACATTTCTACAGAGCAGGTCCCACTTTGGCCATTCAGAATGGTGGCAGCCCTATAGGTCCTATATGTAGAGCTATCACATGTGTCAAGGCGACACATACCCACAGCCAGTAGTAAACTGACTACCTCAACGGTTTGCATACGTTAAGGTTATTCTTGTAGCATTATAATTGCTAATACTGTTTCCTATTACATGTAGCTGTTTCAGATACAACATATTAATTTCTGGCACCACTACACACAATATATGGCCTCCTTTCCCGAACTCACAGGCCATGTGCCATAACATTCATTTTGCAGGACACAACTGCCCAGACGGGTGTGTCCCTCAAAGGCGTATGGGTGGTAAACCTCATCTGTTATGCTATCATCTACCTAAGGTGGTCAGCAAATTATGCACTTTCCATCACTAGCAGACCTCACATACCAATGGGGGGAATGATCACTATATCAGGAACACTGCATAACACCCTGTGGGACACATTTAGATGATTGGTTCTATTAACCAGACACATTGACAGTCACCGAGCATATGTCTTCATTCACGTTTGTCGAGATACATGCTGTTTATGACTCATACATGTTGTCATCTGTCATTACCTGTATTCCGCCACCTGTCCACCTAATATCACTAGTTCTGGAAGTGTTTAGTTGGACTTTGCTACATTCTGATTCATAACTATGGACGTCCACGCTAATCGGGTACACGGCACTGATATGGTCCCTATGTATTCCCTCGATGGTTTATAGACTATCCGGTAGATGTGCTCTTCAGGTATGGGGGGTATAGGTGTCTACTATGCCCACAGAGTAATATTAATGACTTCCACTGGGCGGGCCTACTACATCTCTGGCAACCAGCATCTGCACACTTAAGCCCATTATTGCATACGCATGGTTCACCTACCTGTCACCCCTCTACAGCACTCATGAGAACTACTTACTGTGAGAGCAGCTGGGGTATGAGCACAGCCCTACACATTGCCCAGTCTCCCCATCTTGGGACACATGTCATACGTTTTGTCAACACATGTGTTATTACACTTGCACAACCTACTGTTTATTGTACAGCTACATCCTGCTTGCATCAATCACTACAGGTTGCCTGTATAGTGAATTTTTGGTGTCCCGCAAGGGACCCCGTTATCCATGTTTAAAGTGTAGACCTTGCAGATCTCTCCCACTGGTACTTTCCTGCTGGTGGTTTGGAATGCAGCAGTGTATTTACCTTTATTGCGTGTCTGTATGTCTGACCGGCCTAGCTGGGCGGTGTGGGAGGTAAAACGTTTATTTATTGGACCTCCCAGTAACATATGCCCGGTCTGAACATATGTTACTCCTAATTGCTGTAAAGTAACCTAGTTATGTACATATGTATATCTACAATGACATATATATTTGTTTTGTGTGTATGTGTATATATCAATACCTGTTGTATGTGTGTATATATATATATATATATATATATATATATATCTTTGTGTGTGTATATATATATATATATATATATATATATATATATATATATATATATATATATATATATATATATATATATATATATATATATATATATATATATATGTGTATATCAATATATATATCTATATGTATATATATTTTTATCTATATATACATCTGTGTGTCCGTTAACCAATACATTTCCCGGACATAGACACTTACACATGCGTATTGGGTTTTATCTCTGCTTCAACAGCATACAATTGCCTTAGTCATTATGACACTGACACTTCACTCCAGTGAACTTGTGATCAGTATACTGCACGTTATAGAACGTACAGATGTCGCACGTTTTTCATGTCCGGGGTACCGCTGATAAGTGTGATGTGATACAGTGTCATTCGACCTATTACTCGTATGCGCAGCCTATTATTCCTGCTACTGTGTTTGTTTCTGTGCACATTCATATTATTAATGTTAATAGAATGAGTGCTTGTGTTACAGAGATTGTACGTCAACATATTGATGTCTGCATGTAGTTGTGTCTTTCTGCTGTTCCCGGTTTGGGGTTGTCACAGCAAAACTCCATTCTGCTCATGGTTGGCAGATAGGTTTTACGTTCCGGGCTGCCAGCCCTGACGCACAACCTCCGACGACGGTACGCCCATTCACGCATGTCTCCACGCAGACGACGCTCTATCTAGGAATCGCACCTACGTACTAGCTGACCTCCACGGGCCGCTCCATTGCAACTGGCACAACATACCCTAGCACTCCTGTGTCCATAATCACATATCCATAGTTTCTCCAGCACACCCGTGTTGAGTTTCCACGCATAACAGCCATTATCCACCTGATATCGCAGCCATGACTCACCTTTATACATTGCCCTCTCCAGAGCGTTGGGGCCCTACACACATTTTGTACTGCCTCGTGTATTCACAGGGTCTCCCTCCATTCATATTTGCACATACGTGCCTTTACTGGTGTTATGGATTACGAACGATTTGCGGGTTACAAGTGTAGGTGGTCACAACATGAACTACATTCCGTCTGTGTATAATGTTGACATAGCACGTCAACGATGTTATGGCCACTGGTATAACCCTGCCTCTGGTGTGCATAGCGGTGCTCTACTCACTCTTGTGCAGCTTTATCTGACATACGCTGCGAGCACTTTATAATAACTTACTTGCTCTAGATTCCCTTCACAACCCTTATGTTTGCTTTCGTCTTTCGGCATTCATTCTTATATATATATATATATATATATATATATATATATATATATATATATATATATATATATATATATATATATATATATATATATATATATATATATATATATATATATATATATATATATATATATATATATATATATATATATATATATATATATATATATATATATATATATATATATATATATATATATATATATATATATATATATATATATATATATATAAAATTGCATATTTCTTTTATGTCTGGATATTTATCTATACACACATCTATATATATATATATATATATATATATATATATATATATATATATATATAAAAGTTACAGCTGTACAAGACAACATACATTTGCTATGCTACAAGCTGCTTACACCCGTGCAGGTGCACTTGCATCTACTTATTGTGAGTTACATATGTTTACTGCCACTTCTTTGTGATTACATGTGCCTTATTCCTTATGACAGTACCACTTTGATTGATGGAATCCGGTTTACGGCCCCATGCGAGACACGCGTTCACCTTTACATGTTTAAATGTTGGCTTTACAGGCCAGAGGCATTCATTATACAATAAATTAATATGTGCTATAGTCGTACTTGAACCGGGAATGCCTTTACGTTAGGCGGATGCTCTAACCACTACACTATTGTTGTTCTGTCTCATTTATATATACCCATGGTTCATAGCTACTATAACATATGCCTCACCACTTCACTTACACAGCAGGCATTCATTCTCCTGCTGAGAAAACCGCAGTACTACACTTCCGACATTCCCTATTTCCTACTGCTCTGGACCCGTGCTGCATGTCTACTCACTCCAAGGATATTCTGAACTCCTACGCTTATAGTCCTGGCACATACGTGTGTTTGATTGTCAAGGTGTTCATGTGCTGGTCCGGGTTTAGGCTTGTCCGACTGGTGACTAGAACTTCCCTGTACCTGTTCAAATGTCAGACGTAGCTCATGGACAGAGTTAGTCCCGATTTTAACATTCTACCTGTGTTTACACACGCAGGTGTTTGGGCAACTCTGACCACATTATTAGGTCGGCACTACATAATATAGGGTGGGGAGTGATTCCACTACATAATATAGGTGGGGGGGGGGTTTCCACTGGTGTTTCCCTTCACATTTGACTATTTCATTCATTCATATATACAATAAATATTATTCTGGACATCAGTTATAAATTCACTAGAGGTATGCAATAGTCCTGTCAACAAATGTGACAGTTGGTTGGTGTACATATGTGTACGGACCTCTGTGATACTCGGGGGCTAATTTCTACAGTGACAGGGACAAGGCTATGACAAATCAGGGACAATCACGGACACTTCTACAATATTAGTACTATTAACATGGAACGTGTTGACAGATTTGTATTACTACTTATTTTATGCAGTTAAATGCGTCTATTACTTTTAATTGTTGTCATTAGTCATTCTCATTCAACACCTTTCCTCCAAAGGTCACTGGCTTTGTGAGTGATTAAGAGGCTGGCCAGTTATTGTGCAAATGCTCTAATCATTGGTTATGTACAGGATGGGATATATTTTGGGGACACCAGATTGTTTAGGCCAACACATACCCACGGTCAGTGCACGTTTAGAACATTCATTATTTTCCTAGCTGAGAGCCTATACCTTTAGCACTTTAGTTGTTAGTCTGTTTCTTGTATGAATTACATATTTTCTATCCTGACATGACTGCTTTAGGCAAATGTTACATGCAGTATGGTACATAGTTATTTCCTACAATCACAGGACATTTGGCATTGTATCATTGTTGGTCAGGACACACCTACCCAAACAGTGACTGTCCCTCACACAGTGGATCAGGGGGTACCCTGTTTACGTCAGTGCCATCATCACCCTGTTTCCAAGTGCTACTATGTGAATGTGTACAATATATTCTCTCGATTATTCATGTGGGGACATGTGCATCACGGGCAGGTGTTTGATCCTGGGTAGTAGGTTCTGCATGACCGTCTAGGGCTGGACAGTCTCGTGCACCACTACTGCACATTCAACTTGTGTCCAGATGTCTACAGGACTGGACATCGTGTCTTGATACACATTCTGATATTTACACAAGTTACTTATCCCATGAGGGATATCCAAAAATTTAACAAGACCAATACCGACCATTCTTTTGGCTTTACGAAAATGTGTTGGGGGTTTTACATGCAAGGGATACATAATTTGCAATCCTGACACTGCCTAGGATGACACTGCCTACTACATATGAGTAGTGGTCACTATTTGTAGATGTGGCTGCGCCAAGCTAGTAGGCCGAGTATGGCTGGATTTGGTGGACGTTCAGGTATGGGGGTGGGTTGTGTGCTGTGGAGGGGTTGATGGGTATTCAATTATGCATCCAGGTGTGTTGCATTTGAATGGGCCGGTTCCATCAGGACCATTCTGTGGGTATGTGCCGGTGATGTTTCTGTGCATTTGTATTGCACATTTTAATATTCATATGTTTGTGTGATTGTGTTCTACAGTATGGCCTGTCAGGTTGTATTGCAGATGTGTATACTTGTTCTTTGTGTTTCTTTCTGATTCACCCGCTGCTCCCTCGTACACCTCCAGTTCACCTATTCTGCATACAACACAGTCTCGCCTTTGAGGATTATACCATTACCCATCCCCCCCACACACATATTCCTGACACTCCATCCATCACTGCTTTGGTTGATGGCCCATGACACGGTCAAGGTAACACATTGCATACACTACATATGTCAGGTACCTGTATGGTTGTGTGGACTACCCTGGCATGTTTCACCTTCCACATGCTGTACATCACGCACATAGGTACATGCCCATACTTAACTTTCATGACATGGTTGGTACATCCGGGTAATACCCGTTCAACTGTGACACATCCTGACAAGTACGGCTTGGACCGCATATGTGCGGATTTTGGCCAACTGCTATGATCATTGGTAGGGTGCCACCTTTTCATATGTCCAGGATGGGATATATTCCGGACACATATCCGATTGTACTGGACAACACATACCCATGGTCAACACTACAGATAATACTTTTCCCTTCTGCCTATATGTTAGCTTATTGTTGTAGCAGTTTATATGCTCCTTCTGTTTCGTTTTCTTACTTATTCTATTTCTTGTCACATGTGGTATGTTACATACGGACATACCTATTGTATGTGACTATTACATGCATTTTGGGATATAATTCTGTCATACGGTCGCTAGATATTTACATTTATCATGGTTTTGTTATGGACACATCTGCCCAGCTGTGTACTCTCCCTCACAATGTGGGACAGCTGGTGACCCTGACCATTGGCCTGGACATAGCTATTGGCGGCACGCTAACATGATGCGTTTCACTTCCACTTGGTATAACTATCTACACTGCGTTGGAATTCAGGCACACGTTTTCAATGTCATTTGTTCGAGGGATGGGGACTCGTTATTCCCTACCGTGCATTTGTGTTTGCTTCTTAATTTTGTGTTCGCAGGGACTGTCTTGCATGCTTTGCATACGTTTCAGTATCCACGGACACTGACAGATGTGATTACTATTGCAGGCAAATTGTTATATGCAAGCATTTTAAGTTGCTCGTTGACAGTTGACATTTCCACACCTCCGTGTGACACTTCGACACGTCCTATGCACTCGCGCTCGTTTCCTATGCACGTGGCTGTGACGACAGCATGCCTTCATTAATATGCATTTGGCGCTACTGCTCCATCTACATGCCACATGGTCGGCACAAGCCTAATGCTGGCCTTGCGCCAAGCTTCATGAATCCCGGGGTTAGTGTATTTGGCTTGCTGTCTACACTGTGATCATTTTTACTTTGGTGAAACCAATGCTTGTTTCAAACAACGTATACTTCAACATGTAAATGACATTAAAAAGAAGAACCAATTAAATGCTTTGGTGAAACATATACTAGAACGTCCTGGACATATATTTAACTTTATGGTGTTGCAGCTATTGTCTGTTAATCAAAGAGGAGGAGATCTTGTGAATGAGATGGAAGTAAATGAAACAAAGTGTCAGACTACAGCACATAGGTTGCCTGGCCTAAACGCGGTGCTGCCTTTAAAACTGGCACTGAAGAAAAGGACATTATATAAATAAAAAGGTGCTGGCTATTGTGATTGGTTACAAGTTATTTTAAAATAGTAGATCTGATGAAGGGTTTCCCCGAAAGTTCTTATCTTTTATGTATTTTAATAAAGCCTAATTTTAACTGTGGTAGTTGGAGTACGTTTTATATTTCATATATTTTATAAAATAGATGAAAAACAGAGCAGCTTTCAGTTCTTTTCAGGCTAAAATAAATATAATCTACTAAAATATAAGTATATAATGTTTGTCTGATTTCAGACCTAAAAGTGTATCTACATTGGGGCATAAAAATGACATTAAAACAGTTTCTTTTAATTAAAATTCAAGATGCTAACTCCTATATTGCCTTTGAGTTTAGGAGCCCAAATACAATGTTTTATTGACACTTATACCAGTAACATTCTCTGAATGTGTCATGAATAAATGATGAAGATAATGACTGTAAATCAAAGAACTAAAATAGTTTAGTTCCAAACAGGCAGTATTTTGGGCACAGAATATCTGATACTGCTGAGCAGTTACTGGATTAAATGTGCCATCTCTAGTTGGCGTTGCTTCTCTCACTACTCACTACAGTGGCATCTTAGTGCACATTTACATTCTTCTGTTTTCCGTGATTCCAAGGTGTATCCTTCAGTTTTTGCAAAGCAAGATATTGTTATAGGTTGTTCTTTTTTCTATGTTCTGAGTGTTACTGCTTATTTGCCAGTGCTCGGACAACAACAGCACTTATATTCAGTGCATTTTCTAGTATAATTTCTGGGTATTGACATATTCCTGCTGTCAGTTTCACCTAGTCTAAAATACAATATTTGTCAGTTTCTGTTGCTTCTTTTCCTGCGTCACTGTGCAGTTCTGTGCTTCATGTTTGTTGTTCTTTCTTTGCAATGATTCATTTGTCCCATACATCACCATACTGCTTTCCATTCAAGAGTTTTTTTTGAATGACATACATAGTCTGTGTTAATATTTTTATTGTATTTGTTTTTATTTATAGACAACTTTTTTCATTGTCTGTTTTTGCTTATTGTCAGTGTTTGTACATTTTTTCAAGTTTCTGGGCGTTTAGATCACTGTGGTAGCCACCTGTGGCTTTGATATCATCAAAGTCTGCTATACTGGCAGAGATGGTTCCACTACATCTGGACAAGTCCACATTGCTTGTAGCTTCAATCATACAAAATAAACCATTTGAAGAAACTTCAATTAGATGTAAAGGAAAAGCATTTTAGCACAGAGACAATACCCCTGCATCCTCCATGTATGAGATTTGTCTGACACATGTTTCTTATTTATGAACACTAAGTCCAGTTTTGCACACCCTCAGAGAAGTTTGAAAAGTGAGAACTTGTTGAATCACTGCTGGCACACTGCTACAAACTGCAATGGCAGTGACTCTCAATTGAAAACAGTGATAGATGAGTTGCATCTCAAGGAAGTATACCCAACAAGCTTAAACATTGTTCTGTTTACATCCGGCCAGTGATAAGGAAGTTGGTGGAGATTACAACCTCCCTCATGCAGTAAAATGTTATAGTGTCACAAAATAACAGACTAATGCTGATGACATACAGAGTTGAAATATGTTTGCACACAAACATATTCAATATTTTACACTTCAACCACATGTGCTATCAAGCGTTCAATATTTAGCCTTTTGGCTTTAGCCTTTCGATATTTGTTTTTTTGACATTAACTAATTAACAGTGCTCTCTCTCTTTCTCTCTACACATTTTCATTTTTATTTCATCTTTATGTGCCCCACTAGCTGACTACTGTGCTCGTATTGTGTCCTGGAAAGAATAGGAACCCAGAGCCAACACTGCAAACCTGAGATCTGCCATATAAAAGACATAATTGAATACCTTCAATAATTCAGATGTCATCACCAGAATTTATACAAACAATGTATTATATTCTATGATGGGTCTACTAATCCTCTTACATAATGGTAATAGGAGCAAGACAGGTGTTTTCCTGAAAGACATTTCTTTTCTACAATAAGAATTACTTTTGCTCTAAGACACTTTCAAATGAAGCAATAAGGTGTAAGATGATGTTATCTATCTCTGCATTTTGTTATTTACTATATGACTATGTCTCTGTATTTACTGCGGTGGTGGTGCTGCGGTAGCATTGTTGCCTCACAAATAGATGTTGTCCTGTTCAATTCTCAGCTAGAGCATCTTCTGTGTGAGGTAATATTTGTTGAGGTAATATTATCTGAGGTGATATTATCTATCAAACAGCCATATGACCATTTGTTTTGCTTTTTTTAATGTGAGTTGTCTTTGGACAACTCACACAGTCGCTTGTATACAGTTAACATACAGAGATTTGTGTTATCACAGTTCAGTAGAAATAAAAAACCCCGAAGGAAGCTGATGCAGGAGTGATGAAAGTAATCCAATAACCAGGCGATAGCTGTAAAAACCGTTGTGTTAGCACTTTATTAAACAAGAACTTTCGGTAGGTTCAATAACCCACCTTCCTCAGACAAAGCAGTTACTGACAAGGAGAGGGGAGTTTAAATACTTTAGACCCTCCCAATTAATAGACATTTAATTGGTATCCACTTTCCATTAGGAAATTCCATATCACTATGAATGTACATTACAGATAAAAACATTTTTTATATATAAAAACGCCATTGTTAAAAACACCATTATATAAAAACAATCTTAAAAATTTAAATTTCATCATTACATACAATCTGCATAAGCGGTTTAGATTATTTATTAAATAATAAACAATTAGTCTAACCGCTTTTAAAATCAAAAAGCCGTTTCTGCTTAATTTTGGCTGTGTGAACCTATGTGTGCTATGGAGTAGTGGCAAGCTCCTGTAGCCATAGAAGGCATAACTAACCCTCCGCTCCTCAAGTAAAGGCAAAAACTACTAACTCATGTTTGGGACATGTATACCTATAAATGATGTCGGTGTGGCACCCAAGCCCACAGACAGCTTAACCAATGCACCATCCCACTGCAAGTAAGGGCTATGGCTATACTTATATAACCAATGAATAAATGAATTACCAAAAATGTCTAAAAATGACCCATAATTGATGAGAAACCCAAAGGTAAACCGGTTAGGGCAAAATAAGTGTGTTATCTCCTCGTGGCTATAGTTTTATGGATACAGGATAGAGAAACAGCGTCATTTAAACCAGGATATATGTACGCTCCAGTTCTCACCTGCCAAAACAATTCTTCCTTTTCCAGATTTACCTGCCAGGGGCCACTATTTAGATCTGTTGTTACTTGTTTTAAAACGGCAAAATAAAAAGTGTGGCTGGGATAGTCGATAACATGACGGGCTAATGCATTCTTTGTGTCAACCCTTGCGATAGCATATAGATGTTCATATATGCGTCTTTTAAGTGCCCTTTCGGTCTTTCCTATATAGAAAGCTGAACACAGATTGCATAAAGCCACGTACACCACAGCTTTAGTCCCACAATTAAAATTACCCATAACTTTGTATGTCTTTTTGTTGATGTTAAGTTGTGACCCTTCATGAATGTTTTTACACTGACGGCATGTCCCACATTGGGTCATGCCCTTAACCCTATTGGTGAATGTTCCTTTGTTTCTCTCCAAGAGGGATTTCAATGAGCAACCTTTTCTAAATGTAAATCCTGGGGCTGAGCCTAACAGGTCTATCAACTGTTTGTCCTCCTTGATAATTGACCAATTCTTTTGTAAAATGTCTCTGATGTAAAAATGATCCACTGAAAAGGTGCACAAAAATTTTGTTCCTAAATCAACCTTGACGCTGTTAAATGTCGCTATTACCGTGCTATCTTGGTTTATGTGATTCTCAGAGGGCCCTGGATTTAAAATAGGCTTAAAATGTCCAACAAGCCTTTTAGTTTCTACTTCCTTTTTGATTTCGACAAGGAGAACCTGAGGGTAACCTCTGTTTAAGAACATAGTATTCAATCTATCGCACTCCTTGTTGAAATCCACATGCCTAGTAGTCATGCGTGCAGCCCTTACCATCTGTCCTTTCACCACCGCCTTCTTTTGATGGTAAGGGTGGCAACTACTGAAATGTAGAAATCCATTTGAGTAAGTAGGTTTACGGTAAATCCTACTAATAAACCTTGATTCTTCGTAGTCCTTTATTAACAATATATCCAAATAATTAATTTCATTGGAATTCACTTCAAATGTGAAGTCTAAAAAGCTTGTAAATGTCTTCATAATTTGTATGAAGTCTTTTATTTCCTCTAGAGGGCCCTTCCATAGGAAAAACATGTCGTCCTGGTATCTAGTGTACCAGGCGACATGTTTTTTAAAAACTTCATTGGTGAATAAAAAAGTGTTTTCCCATTGTGCAATAACGCAGTTTGCAAATGCTCCACCACACGGGGAGCCCATGGCCACCCCTGTAGTTTGCTTGTAAGTGAGCCCATTAAAGTTGAAAAAACTATATTTCAGGATCAACTCTAGTAACGTTTCAGTAATGTACGCTATGTTTTGGGGCACTTTTTTATTTTCCATAAATAGTCTTAACCATTCTAAACCTAACTGTTGTGGAATCACTGTATATAAATCTTTTATGTCCACAGTCAAAAAGATAAATTTTGGGTCAAAAACTATTTCGTTAACGTTTTCTAAAAAGTGCCACGAGTCCCTACAAATCTGTCTCTCTGTTTTAATGAGTGGTTTAAGAATTGTGTCAACATACTTAGCGCATCCAACCAAAATAGACCCCCTACTATCAACAATTGGTCTGAATGGGGGTTTAATAATAGACTTATGGATTTTTGGAACTCCAAAGAATTTCGGCATTTTTGGTGCTACCATGGATAAATAGGAATGTATGTCCTGGTCTATAAATTCTTCCAAAAATAAGTCCTCGATTGTGTTTCTGATGTAACTGTGCGCTTTATTGACTTCATTCAGGCTAATGCTCTCATATGGACCATCTTCTAAATGTGTAGATAGTTCATCCAAATATTGATTGTTATTCATGAAAATGAGCCCGTTACCTTCATCGGGTTTCATAACCCGTATATTGCAATCCTGAATTAGAGTCAAAAAGTCACGCTGTTCACTAGAAATATTGAGTATATTTTTCTTCCTGTTACCCCTATTTTCCGCTAGATGCCTTAAGTCCAGCTCACAAACTTTCTCGAATGATCTCAAGTTGTTGACCAAGGGTGGGTTAAATAAACTAGCTATTCTAAAGGGGTTAATCAAAGAAGAACCTTTACCCAAAACAGTTGTTAAGTTCAATTTACGTACAAATAGTTTGAGATCTATTATAGTTTTGACTAAATCCATGTGGGAGTCGGGGACAAAGCTTAGACCCTTAGAGAAAAAATCCGCCATATCCCTAGTGATATTCAAAGAGGTGTAATTAAAAATCTTAAAATCCCCTTCTGAGCTGTGTACCATTATGGGGTATTCCTCCTCAGATATCATAGCCTCCCCTGATTCTGCCTGCTCTTTGAATTTATTCCTGATGTCACAATCCTCTTCGACCTCAAATTCATCTGGTGTGTATTCTGGCCTTCCCAAAAACCCTGGTTGTGACCCTCACTTATATCCACCACTCTATGGTTAGGGGCTCCAAACTGTAATGGAGGTATCCGATCGGCATCTTTGGGTGTAATTATGACTTCTAACTTATCACAGTTCAGCACCATGCTCGGGTTCCACTTTGGAAGTATTTGACCTCTTCACAAAAGGTTGGGGACTAGGTGATTTATAAAAACAAATGATAGTTTCTGGATAACATCTGACTGATTATTGATATGTTTTTTGAGGGCTAGATCAGTCAAAAAGCTATATTTATTATTATTATTTATTTATTTTCCATTTGTTAACCGAGAAAGTCTGACTGGACACATGTCCTTTTTCAGTGGAGGCACGGGGAGAAAAGCTCCATGTACACAATAAAACATTACATTAGACAGTTGATATACAGTTAGGTTACATGCAATCATATATAGTATCCATACACGTTTTCTATTAATAATGCTGTTGAAAAATAATACCTTAAAAAGGAGTTTAGACATCAAATACTTCACAGTATTTGGGATATATATATATATATATATATATATATATATATATATATATATATATATATACATTATAAAATAGCTGGTAGGATGAAATATGTATAAATGATAGAGTGGATAGGAAGGGTTCTGGGGAGAGAGGATAGGTATAGACAGGGAAATAACGAGTTGAAAGTGGAGGGGCTGATAGAGAGTAGTAGGTGGTAAGGTCTAAAGGTAGGATAAGCAGGAAGGTTGCAGACATATAGAGGAAGAGGAATAATTCAAAGGGTGTAAATAATAATAGTAGTGGTAGGTGTGCTGGGGTCTATATCATATGAGCGAATTGCACACATTGCAAATGCTCATAAAATCAAACAAACTGGACCTCGAACTTCCTATTGTGGGGGGCTGTGCCTCCCATACCCCCTGCTAAATATATATTCCAACTCCGAGATCACACTACAGTGAGGAAACGGCAAATAACCCATTCTTCACTGTACCACAAACTTAGAAAAAGCACTTTAAGATCTGGTACGTTCGATATTATGAGCATTCACAATTTGTGCGATTCACTCATATGATATAGACCCGTGTGCTGTACATAAAGTCAGTTGGATATAGGAAAGGAAGATGACACTTAGAGGGAGAAGCAGAGAAATGTAACAGGAGAAATGCTACTGGGAAGTAGAGCAAGGAAGGAGAAGTAGTGGGATGAGAAATAGGGAGAGATATGTACTGGTAGGCTGAAAGTACTAGTAGGAAATTATTCTGGGTTGTTGCAGTTACATAGCCAAAGATGCTGAAGATGGGATTTTATGGCTTTTTTGAAGGGGGTGAGGGTAGTTATAGTTGTGATATAGGGGGAGGCTGTTCCACCTCTTAGCAACAGAGTTGCTGTAGAAGGAAGTGCCTGCGGTGTTATTGGTTTTTATTAACTCTAGTAGGAGTTTCTGATCTGATTGTAGAATTCTAGCTTTGGTACTCGGGTGAAGTGGGTTTTGTAGAGCAGGGATTTTGGCAGGCAGTGAAGAAATTTGCAGGTTTTTATAAGTTGGTTATAAAGAATGAGGATGGGAAGTCCCAGCCAATCAAGAGCCTTTAGAGGAGTGCAGTGATGTTTTCAATGTGGCGTATTTGTTGCAAATTTGGCTATTTTATTAATTAGACCTTAGAAATTAGGTTTGAAGAATGACAAGGTCTGATATTCTAAGGTTGGTGAATATTGGTGATGCATATAAGAGTGTGGAAATAAGGTGGGTACATGCAATTGTGGCTCGGGTGGAGTCGGTTAGGAGCTGTTTGTTCCTGTATAGCATGGCAAGTTTTTTATGCACTTTTTTGTGGTGGTGGATATATGTATGTCAAACTTCAATTGTCTTTCTATGATAACCCCAAGTAGTGCTGTGTGAGTGACTGGTGATAGTGTTGTTAAGGGACATAATGTTAAATTTAATAGTATGGGAGCAGTGATGTGTGGGTGGGAAAATAATAAGCTGAGTCTTATTGGGGTTTAGTATTAGATGTGAATCTGAGAGGCAATGCTCAACAGCAAGAAAAGAGGATTGTGTTTGGTGATGGAGGGTCTCAGGGGAAGGAGAGGCACAGATGAGAGTGGAATCACATGATTGCTTCACAGTCAGAGGTATTGTACCCTATAACAGGAGTAAAGTTCACTGGGACAGCAAGTCTTGTACCAAAGTACCTTATTCCGAGTCCCATAATTTTTTACTGGGAGCTGCCTTCAGGGATCTGACAAATGGCTTCTCATATGCAGGTGGGAAAGCCAGAGTTTCAGAGGGCTTTCGTTGTCAGCTAGGTACCATGTTTTGTTTCTACCTAATGGGTATTAGACCTCTGCAGAAAAGGCTTGGTAAAGCCATTGTTCAGAATATATATAAATCTGCAGTATCTCAGAAGTGAAAATACTTTATATTTTTCAAAAACTATATACTTTTAGTTGTAACATGCTGTGGCTATAATGCTGTGTTTTCAAGCAGCTAATGCTTTGGAGTCAAATTCAGAGGTGTATGCTGTGCTAGAAGCTCTATAGTTAGAACTGCAGTCCTAAGTAAGTTTTGTAGCTGAATACCCTGTTATTACCTGAAAGCTTTCTAATGATTTCAAACGATAACAGAGATATAGCCTTTGGCTTGAGCTCATGCACATTTACTGCCAGTCTGACATTTTGCTTTATAGTTGGGTTTCGTTTTGGCTGCTATGGGGAATTTCTGCTGAGTATACTAAGTAAAATAATGGTCTAAGATACTTTACTGATGTATCAAGCTATTCAAAATAAATCTTCTTTATATTTAATTATAACATTTTTTTTTTCAGTTGTAGTACACTGTTGCTACAATCCCATGATTTTCAGGAGCTAAAGTTATGGTGTGAAATGTAGACATGTGCTGTACTAAGAAGCTGTGAGGTTAGAGTTGTGATTTTTGCTGGGTTTCAAAACTGAGCACTCTTGATGTTATCTGAAAATGTCATATAAAAATCTGAAAGGAAGGCAGAGATACTACATCTCAAAGTCAGGTCCTAGTGGTTTTAGTTCATGAGTTTTTGGTGCAAAGTCTGACATTTTGCAATATATGCACCCTGACTTCTTTGTAGGTATTATTTTGAACTTTGCTCACTACTCCAAGTACAGTAGTGCCCTAAAATACCTTTTTAGTGAGGTTACAATACATCACAAGTAAAAAATTATGTTTATCTCTCCTGAACAACACAGAAATCCATTTGTCACTGGACTTATGCCCCCCCCCCCCGGTTTAGGCTCTTAGGCTCACATGGAATCAAAAGCATTATAAGAAAAAAAATATATATATATATATATATATATATATATATATATATATATATATATATATATACTTTACATGATCAAACTGTCAAATGTTCGACTTTCACATGGTCGAGACCATATGATCGAACATTTAAAAGTTCGAACGTGTAAAAAAAAAATAAAATAAACATTTGTAGTAGGGGGGCAAGCCCCCTGCACCCCCTCACACCCCCTGCTATTTAAATATACCAACTCCGAGATCATACTACATTGCGGAAAACGGAAATCTTCCCATTCCGCACTGTCTTTTAAAAGTCCGATCATATGGTCTCGGCCATATGAAAGTCGAGCTTTTAAAAGTTCGATCATCTGAAGGGGACCCATATATATATATATATATATATATATATATATATATATATATATATATATACACACACACACACACACACACACACACACCCACACACACACACACACACACACACACACACACACACACACACACACATAAACATACACATATCTTCAAAGTATTCTGAAAAATGATTCTTTATTGCTAGGTACCACTAATGATCCTATGTAACCATTTGGATGCTCTGTTTTTGCTATTTATTTCAGAAAAAAATATACATTTTGTATTATTTCAACCTGACAAACTGTATGTATCTCAATCATATCATAAGTGTGTTCTTATGAAAAAGAACCAAAAATAATACTGTTTTCTAAACAAAAGTCATATTTCTGTCATTTTTATGTTGTAGCAAAGTGTACATATTCTACATGTTTTGACAGACATGCACATATCTCAGATTCTGTTGTCTGCTTATCTCATAGCAGTAGATAATAAACTATAAATAAGTAAATATTTGCCATTTTTATATTATATGTCCCTCTTGTCCTCCACTCTCCTTAGCTTTCAGCAGCTATTAGCAACTTTGAAAGAAAAGAGAAGAATTACAGGAAAACAAATTTCTTTATGTTATGGCAATGAAGTGGAAGCCATTTACGCTGAAAATGGGCTCCTACCTCGTCAGACTTTCCCAGTAATCAATTATCAGTAAATAAATAAATAAATAAATATTCAGGGTGCACCAGAGGGGTAAATACTGAAACTGGTGCTGTTTAACTTTTCTGTGTCATGTATTGCATGGGGATAGACAGCCAGAAAAAATGAAGATAGCACAAGCATTATGGATAGTCACAAACAGAGAAACAACTCTCCAAATGATCCTTCAGAGGTTGACGGGTTAACAAATGACAGCAGAGTTCAATAACAAGAAATTCAAAGTGATGACCTTTTGTAGAGAAAATCCGAGTCACATGTACAAGTTAGGTGAGATGACACTGGGGAAAGCAGTGAAGAATGAGAAAGTGGAGGGCATGGGTGTTATTGTCATTGTTGTGCCTAGATTAAAAAGCCTGCATAGAAATATGAAGAAGCAGCAGCAAAGGCCCATAGGATACAGAGAAGAAGGTTAGAATGTGTTCTCAAGATAGTTTGTGATAATCTTCACACTCTACATAGCCACAGCTGTGTCACATAAGAATAATACAGCTAGTTCTAGCAACCATAAAAAATAAAGGAAGCAGGAGTGCTACAAATCCTGCAAGGAGAACAACCAGAATGGGAAGGGAAGGAAGGGCTGAGCTTCGGGAAAATATTCAGTGATCAGGCAGGATATTCTGAAAAAGGGAAGGGAAGAAGATATGACCTAGGCAGTAGTGAGGAGATGGAATGTGAGAGAGGTGAAAGTGGGGGGCCAAGGGGTAGCTGAAAGGAACAAGATCCAAAACTGAGTAGCACCCTGGAATGCCTTGTTAGGAAGCTAGCGGAGTGTGGGATGGTGTAATGATTGTAAGGGTGTGTAGCAGATGGTGGAAGGTTTGGGAGAGCATAGGAAGACTAACTGCAGTAAAGGGTAAAACCTAAAATATGCTGTCTCCTTCTATCACTCACAGGAGTGGTAAGATTTAATGTTGCAAAATGTTGATAAAATGTGTAGATTAATGTTACTCATGGAAGCCAAGTAACACCCCTGCTCTTCCCTTCAGAAGGTAAGTGGGCTACCAGTTTACAACCAGAACCACAGCTTCTGACCCCCAACTGCTGTGTAATTCTACTAATAAGTTAAAAATTGCTTCATATAAATATCCATTAAGACTGATGTGGATAATCAATGATTAAGTCAGTCTTCTGGTTTTTGACAGGTGAGAAAGTCTTTCAAATATTATACTGGTTATGTGGAATATAGAGTCAATGCATATTACAAGTGAACAAGAAATGAGTGAACTTAAGTCAAAACTTTTAGAACATTTGACAACTGTACAATTCCTGTAACTGTATGATATTGTAAATAGAACTGCATATTTTATGTTACAGTTGCATTTTATGATGGTATATTTGTTGTTTCATTTAGTTTCCATTACAGTGCATCCAGTTTTATGCACTCCTATCAGTCATGTAATATGATCCTCAGTCCTTAGTCATGGCTGAAAAAATAGTTATTGGACAAGTTCAGTTAGCCACATACCTCACAACTGCCCATAATTTCATACACTATCCAGATATTTGCCTCATATTTTTGGTGTATTCCTCATAAAATGTGTAGTTTTCTGGCTAATCACTGAAGACAGACATTTGAGTTTTAGACTTCATGTATTTCAGAAAATGCGTGCCAATGCAAAACATGTTATTCTAGCAATTTTCTAAGTTTATAAGAGCAGTGTTCAAAATCTGTCCCTGATTTTAATTTTTTTCCCTCTTGAGATACCAAATAACTTTCACACAATACAGTTCAACAGAGAATAACAATCTCCTTTATTGTACAGAAGGATACATACGTGGAAGACCAGACAATTGTAATCCTGCCTCCACAAATTACAAGAATCATAATGATTTACGCCTTTCTTTCATTAAAAGCAACATTATTGTAACAATTATTAGGCTGCCATGATCAATTAGAAATAAACACTACAGCATTAATTCTGCTAAAATTTCTTTTTTCTGAAAAAGTTTTATTAGATTTTAACTAAACAAATTGATCATGACAATAACTGTATTTAGAAATTTGTGAGCATAAAACAGAACAATATGAACAAGAACAAAAAAGAACAACTATTTAGAAGAGTATACAACTAACAATGAAGATTCTCAAAAAAATCCTATATATTACAATTGATATCATTATAGCTATTTTTGTTCATCAAGCAGTTCCTTGAAATTTGTCCACATATTATAGCATGAGGTGATTCTAGTAGATCTTGATTTAATGGTGATAATTTCCAGATGACATACTTTGGTTGCAATATCTGTGAATCCTTTGAAAGAGGGTGTAGCTTCATTCTTCTAATTCTTGGTTATAACTTTCCTCGCAATTGATAAAATGAACCATAAGCAAGAGTATTTCATTCTTTTAACACAAACAATAGGGGGTATTAAAAATAAATAATGGCTTAGATAAAACAAAATATTCCCCAAATAAAGCCTGTAAAAATATTAATGTTATTTCAATAAGGCTTAGGTACAACACAATCAAAGAACATGTGTTGTCAATCTACATTAAGCTCCTGTTTACATCTCCAAAAAACTGGCTTCTTTTTAAACATTAATTCAATTTTATGAGGTGTACGAAAGATCTATGCAAGAATTTCCAAGTAAAAAGTTTCCATCTAAGAGAAGAAGTTGTTTGTTTGGAAAATATTAAAAAATATTTTTATCCTGTTCATCTGGACGTCTGTTATTAATGTGAGTTAAACTAGTTCCAATAATTGTCATTGCAACTGTTTGTTTTCTTTAAATGTAATCATTGTGTCTAACTTTGATGTGAAAATATTATTTTGAGTGTATGCTATAGGGAAAAGAAAAAAAAATCCATGCATTATATGCTGGATTTCTATAAATTAAGTTTTTAAAGGTATTTAATATAGTAAAAATAAAATAAATGTCAGTTGTCTGGTGATTCTTTTCTTAAAAGTAATCTTTTAGCAAGCAATATAAAGTATTGTGCAGTACAAGATTATGATTAGAGTTTATGCTATGTTTAAATTTTATTTAAAGGCATCTTAGAAACTCTTTCCACCTAGCTATGTAAATATTATTTATCCAAAGAGATTTTGTTTTTTATAATTCATGATAAAGAATATAATTCTAAATCTGGTAGTCCAATCTCTCCTGCTGTCCAGTCCCTTATATGATGATTTAAGGCAGTTCTTGGTTTGTTGGGGAGTGAAAGAAAGTTTAAAATTAATGTATTAAATTCTTTAATACACATTTTCGATGGAGGTAAAGATAATGATTGAATAACATACAAGATTTTTGGTAAAATAATCAGTTTGATTATAGATAATCTCTCTTCCATTGTGAAAAAAAAATGTGTTCCATTTATTTATTAGATTCTTTATACTGATTGTGCTGTTAGTATAATTGTAATTAATTATATTACTAATGTTATCTGTTATAATTATCCATAAATAGTTCATTTTTCTCTTTGACAATGTCATTTATCCTATCAATATTGGCATTTAGGGGTAGTATTTTTGTTTTCTTATCATTAAATGAGAGACCAGATTTTTTGAAACTCATCTATTGCTTTAAAAACAGCAGAGAGGGAACTATCACTGGAACTCTGTGTCAGACGAATGTCATCAGAAAAAAATTGGATTTTAGAAACCAAATCTGCATTTTTGCTAATGCCTTTAATGATAAAATTTGACCTAATAAAATTGGCAAAAGGTTCCATAATTATAGTGAAAAGCAGGAGTGAAAGACAGCATCCTTGTTTAGTTCTCTTCAAAATTTGTATTGAATCAGAAGTAAAAGTACCTAGTTTAATATATGCAAAACAATTGTCATAAAGAAGATTTATAAGGTGTGCAAAATTACTTGAAAGATTTACATTCCTGTAAGACTAACAAAATATATTTCCAATCCACAGAGTCAAAAGCACTAATAATGTCTAGACTCATTAATGTTAGATACTATTTTGTTTTGTTTTGTTTACATGGTCAATTTGTGTGATTATTCTTTTGATATTGTCATAAGTATTTAGAATAAAACCAGTTTGATCCTCATTAACCATGGAAGGTAGAATATATTTTAATCTATTAGCATGAATTGCCAGGAATAATTTATAATCTACATTTAAAAGTGAAATTGATCTGTATGAAGAGCATTCAGTTGGATCTTTGTTAGTTTTTAAAATTGGGAGATAAGAATATATTTCCAGGGTTCCTATTAGAAGAACGAAAGTCCAAAATATCGAATGGCTATATATGCGAAAATGCCATTCATCAATGTGATTTTTGTGAGATTGCAGTACAGTGAAGATCGGGAAAATTTGCCCTTTCCTCACTGTAGTGCAATCTCGCACTTGGTATATATAATTAGTGGGGGGTGTGGGGGCGCACCCCCCCCACAATAAAGGGTTAGAATTCCAGCATTTTCACTGTTTACAGCATTCAATTATATGAACTTTCCTTATTTCCAGGAGTAAGGAACTTTTGTTAAGTCTTTAACTATAGAAAAAACTTTGTGCAATATGTTTAAGGCTTCTTTAGGTAATAACTTGTAGAGTTCTGGTATAATTCCATCAATACCTGGTGCCTTGTTAGGTTTTAATTTGTTAATATATGTTTGAATTTCAGACATTGGGACAGATTTATTGATTAATTTCACTGGGTCATCAGAGAATTTATTTTTTTGGTAAAAGTTTTGATTATCCCTTCTCAGTCTGTTATTACTAACTAAGATCTCTTGACTGCTTGTTGATGGTATCGCAGGCACATATTCTGAATTCCATGACAGAACATTCTATTCAGTACAAATCTTAAACTTTTCTAACCCTGTCAGCACTTACTAATGCTAGGCAGAATGCAAGCTAACAGATACACACCAAAGGACATCCTGAATATTTCATCCTTGTTGTGGAAGCATATTAGAAATGAAATTCACACACATTTTCCCTTCTCTGTACTTCTCTGTCTTTTGTCCAGAATTCTTGTCCAGAGAGGTCAAGGGGCATGCATAGCTGTTTAATAAGTAAATAAAATGCCAACACTTTATTAGCATAGCATAAGACACCGAAGCTAGGATGATCCATAGTGAGTGATCCGATGAAGGTTAAAGTAAGTGAGTTCCAAGAAGTGAACAATGAGACACTCTAATTGGATTGATAGTAAGGATGGGAGAGAGGCTGAGAGAGTAGAACTCTGGTGGTGTGGTTATATGTAACTCAAAATAAGATGCTTTCTGAAAACTGTACTCTGGCATTTCTGTTATAAGAAGTGAGTGGGATACAAACATCAAAGCTTCAGTAGCATCAACAAACAATGCAAGTCAGTAGGCCTCGGTTTATCTCACAATACATGAGACTGTTATAAGAATAACAAGTATTGTGTCCAACACTAATTCAATTTAGATTATCACAAAGGAGACCATACCTACTGAGGAAGATGAAGATCATAAGATATTTGGAAAAAGTAGTAGGAGAGAACTTACAGATGTCAGCTTGTTAGCAGCTTTTGATAGCTGACTGCAGGACCTCTCTTTTAAGGCCAGGTTTGTCCAACTGGATTACGTCAAAATTGCTTTTCAGTAAACACATGGAGAGAAAAGCTCCATATTTTACATCCATTTTCGACAGTCATTCAGTAGTATACATAACATTAAGGCATAAACAGTAACATATTCAGAGGTATTTACTAATTCTTCATACAGGATAAGTACATATATTGCAAATGAAAGATACTGATATATTGTCTTCATGAGAATTATATTTCTATACCCCTGACATACAAGAATGCTGCATTTACAAACTTTACTAAAGGCTAAGGGAGTGCCGTTATCATCTGGCCTGCTATGGAAGAATATCTGCATTATGGTTTTCCAAGGGCTATTCATTCATACCTTTCACAAACATTAGGGTCATAAGAGATGGGGTTGGTTTGGTGGCGAAGAGAGAAGTAAAAGAAGGGGAGTGCTAAGTGAGGACATATTATATAATGCTGCAAGTGATTCATGGGTTCATAGATTCATAGGATGATACAAGGCTATTGGCCCAGTGGCCCTTATAAACCTAGCTAATAATTTCGTCCATGTTCCCTCAAAGTCAACACTTGTTTCCCCCATCCAGCAGGGACACAGGTGGGAATCCAAGGGGTATATTTTCTGTTTCCCATCCAGTCATCCCGGTTCCTCTTAAAGAGGGCTAGAGAGGTACTCTGCTTGACATAGAGAGGGAGTATATTCCACAGATGGGGGATTCTTTGGGACATAAATCTATCCCACCAACAAGTTTTATTAATGTCACAGACCAGTTTAAGGCCTTGTGTGTGGGTTGCGTGAGTGGAGTTTGACTTACGGATATGCAGCAACTCCATCAAGGCTGGGTCAGAGATGGCCTTGTATGCCAGACACAGGTCGCAGACAAAAGTGTGAACTGTAATAATCACTCACAAAGGGAACCCTGGTTCCCACAGTGGAAGTCACTATATAATGCTGCAAGTAATTTAAAACAGAATAAGCCATGAGCTTTAAGAATTATTTACAAATGGAATCCTGTATTCCATTGGAGAACTTGCTATATAATGCAGCACGTGATTTAAAAACCACCAAAACTTTGAAATGAATCAGGATTCCTGCAGGTTTCTTAGTGCAGTGTTAAACATAACAAAATTCCCAGGAGCTTTAAGGTCAGTGATATCAGTACATAACAACTCCCATCATTTTTTATCTTGTATTTCAAAAATTTTCATTTGTTGGAACAAGAATAAGGAAGTCTATCCTGAATGCAATAAATGTAGTACTTACTTTAATTTAAAGAATTCAAACCTTTGCTGTTTGGCAAAACCTTAGACAGATGTAACTGTATGGTTACATAATTCATAATGACGTTTACTAATCTGATTTTACAAACAGATGATTCAAACATCCGATCAAGATGGTGTGTTAATGAAGAATAAATAATAAATCTAACAGTATAAAACTCTGTATTTTTGTATTATACAATAACCAATGACTGGGTGTGGTATATTGAAGATTTGTCCATGGTTGGTGTGGTTTAATCATGAGGGCAAAGCCTGAGTGATTAAACAAAGGCAACCATAGGTAAAGTTATTATACATTGACATTATTTAAGAAAAAAAAATTTTTTCTTTTCTTATATAATGGGCCGGATTTACGAAAGCTTGCACAGAGTGCAAGAAGAGTGAAGGAGCTCACGGCGGCAATATGTCTGCCGTGCGATCCAGGTACAGCCGGCAGGGGCGTTTACGAGAGCTGCTAAAGCTACACTTGCACGGACAGCATCATGGTATGCAAATTACCTCATTTGCTGCTGAAAGCTATGCAAATGAGGTAAATTTGCAATCCAGGAAACACTAACCTGTCCGTGGAAGATTAGTGTTATCTGCAGAAATGTTCTCCGTTGGTAACGGAGTACCGTTCTGCAAATAGCTAAACGGAGCTATGACAGCTCCAAATAAAGGATGCATACAGTTGAGGAAGCATGCCAATGGCCAAGTATAAGGCCATTGGCATTTATAAATGTTTAAAATTATTAAAATCTAACTTTTTTTCCCCAATCTCCGATATTTAAGCATAGCGCAGCACCACACAAATGTGTGGCGCTTTAAAAAAGAAGAAAATAATTTAAAAATAGCCAAAAATAGGCATTTTCACTAAAAAGCTTATCCTGCCATGCAGGTGAATGGCAGGCTGAAGACAACATGGCCACTGAGTAGTGGTTGCTAAGGTGGGGAAGCTCAGTGTGAGAGATGTAACCATGCATTAGTAGGCAATCCTATGCAAATAAGGATAAGGATAGTGAATCCCAATTTTCCCCAGCTTGTGAGCCATGTCCCAATAGTGTAAGTGTAGGAGTAGGTGAGTAGTAGAGTAGAATATAGGTGACATCATGAGGGGGGATGTCAGAAAGGCTGTAAGCTAATTGGAGCACAGTGGCTTGTGTTTTCCCTGAGTTGCTCAGGATTGCAAGAGGCGTGCCTACAGTTGTCCTATTTGAAAACCTGAAACCAAAGGTGCACACTGTTAAAATATCAGAGATTTCTTGCAAACATGCACACAGCATGTGCACTCGTGTGTGGACGTGTGCGTGTGTTTGCGCGGCACTGCCCCGGGCAGAAACAGAAAGGGAAAAGGAAGGAAAAGAAGTAGTAGGAAGTTAACCAAGGAGAACTAGCAGAGCTGCCAGGTGAAATATATCAGAATGAGACAATTACACAGGCAGCAGACTAGCCCAGCCCAGCTCAGCACTTTAAACTCTGCAAACACCATTCCTCCCTGTTTTTTCCCAATAATTCTGCAACACTGCGGTATTCAAAGAGGGAAAGATTAAAAAGCTTAAGTCAGACAAAATGTTAGGGGCTGCTCTTGCTATCATAAACCAACATGTGCAAGGTGCTGAGGGTGGTGATGTTGTGAATGCTGCTGAGCAACCCACATTGAGGAGACAGAGAAGAGTGTACAGACCCAGGGTAACCTACCAGGGGCTACATGAGCTGGAGATAGTGGAGCACTATAGGTGAGGACAGAGACCTCCTGCAGCAAATTGTTGAGCTGTGCCGGCCACGCCTCACACACAGAACCAACAGAGGGGAACCCATCCCAGTGGATACCAAGGTATGTGTTGGCATAAGAATACTAGCTGCAGGTACCTTCCAAAGACCAACTGGTGCTATGATGGGGATTTCACAGGCATCAGCATCTAGGGTACTCCACCAGTTCCTGGATGCCATGTCAGCACATGTCGGTGACCATGTACATTTCCCCAATTCCCATGAGGCATTGGCCAGCAATATGCATCTTTTCCACCAAATAGCAGAATACGCTGAGGTAGTGGGTGCAATAGACTGCACGCACATATGCATCAAAGCACCACCCGGTGAGCGGGGTAGGGTCTACATCAACCGCAAGGGCTTCAGCTCCATCAACTGCCAGGTCATGTGCGATGCCTAGGGCATAATAATGAATGTGTGTGCTGGCTGCCCTGGAAGCTATCACGATTCACACATCTGGCATCTGAGGCAGCTGTACCAGAAATTTGCCAGTGGGGACATCCCTGATGGTCACCTAGTGGGGGATGCTGGATATGCACTGGAGCCGTGGCTAATGACACCCATCAGAAATGCACACACACCTGAACAAGAACTCCATAATGAGGCACATGCACAAACAAGAAACATAATTGAGCATGTGTTTGGGATGCTCAAGTCACGGTTCCGGTGCCTGGACACATCTGGTGGAGCCTTGCAGTACTCACCAACTACATGTACGCAAATTGTTATGGTATGTGCCATGCTACACAATATGATCCTGCGGAAACAGCTGCAGCAGGAACAGCATGGGGCAGGGCCAAACAGCCCCCCATCATTGCCAAGGCCTGCACAGGCACTGTGTGACTCGGAGGAGGAACAACCTGAGCCTGCCCCAGTAGGCAGAAGGAGGCATGCCCAGTATGCTCTAGCCTTGGCAAAGAGGCAAAGCATAGCACATATGTACACCTACAGTAACAATCAGGTGTGCCCCCCCCCCCCGGGTAGAAATGTACAAATAATAGCTGTCCCCCCTGTATGTAGAAATGTTGATAAGTCTATGCAAATTGACTCATGGAAGCCCTGCAGGCACAGTGTGCTTCCTGTCGATGTACAACACAAAGGTGAGCCCTGAAGTAAAAAACAACTTGATTTTTCACACGTATAGTATATATGCCCATAGTGGGCATGCTCACACACTTAAACAAATTTAGCAAATTTCAGTCAGCAACATACTGAAAGGTCATATTGGGCATGCTCACACACAAACAAACGAAGCATATGTCAGTCAACAACATACTGAAAGGTCATACTGGGCATGCTCACACACTTAGGCCATGTCTGAGTACAGCAGTGGGCCACACATATCTGGCAGTTGCAGTTCTTACTCCAGACACTTGTCACTATTCACCAATCCTGCCTTGCACACACAGTGATATGAAAACAGACCCATATAATATACTGGACCCCTGTCATAATCAAACTATGTACTACAAGTACTTAAGTTGTTCAAAGAAAGTGAAAATCCAAAGAAGATCAATAAATCTACGATCAGTATCATCAAGAAACAATGAGCACTCCTAACATTATCCAAGCCATGTTCTGGCAAAAATATTGCCAAAGAGTCCATAGAGAACCATGAAGCTTTCTTTTGCTATGTCATAAATGTCAATGTAAACTCATATATGTTCTGAGTCAGTGCACAGTCAAAATGAATACATGTACATGACTGACATTGCCAACATCTTGTCAGACAGGTTCGTACATATTTACCCCCCTCTCACTGGCAAAAGTGCCCATTACCATACCTGGAGATTGTGAAAATCCAGAAATCACATATACAATGGTTAAACAGCTCTATCCAAACCTAAAAACACGGCGTCTATGGGATGACATGGTTTCCCTGGCTGTGTCATATGTGAACTCCAAAACAAACAGACCCTGCACTTGAACAGTCTGTTGAGACTCATCCTTTGTACAGGATATGAAACTGTTGAATGGGTTACAGCAACGTTTGGCACACTCCACAAGTGTTGGTGCATAACAGACCATGGGAACTATTGTCTTATAAGCCTAATAAGCCTGATCTGCAAGGCCATGGAGTCCATCATTATGGAACTCACAAAAAGAGCTATTGGGAGCCTACAAACAACCAACCATACCCATTTTGCTTTGGTCAGGGGCAGATCATGGTTCCTAAACCTGCTATACAATTTTCAAGGCAGTCACCTAGGACATACATCAATGAAATGAGCTACACATGGCCTACACAGACCTTGAAAAGCCCTTTTCCAACATCCCACACACATGTCGTATCCACAAAATCTACAAACTGTGCATAAACACATATGTCATCTGATGGTTTTCCAACTGGAGCACAGATAGATCCCACAAGGTAAGAATTGTGGTCTCCCTGTTGGACTGTAAGCTGGTAACAATTGCTGTCCCCCATTGCTCAGTCCTGGGACCCCCCCTGTCTGGTGTATACTTTTCAGAAATACAGTCAAACACATGAGGGCTATGGTTAGCAAAGTTTGAGGATGACTGCAAAAAGGTTGTTATAATCGATGTTTGGGACAACAGAGAGATCCTTAAAAAGGGTCTCAGTCAGACAGATGTGGTGTCAAAATTATGGTCTCGAGCTACAGTCATAAAAATACCACATAGATGCTAACATCCTAAATATGGAGGTAATAATAAGGGATCTATGGACACATGTGGATAGTCATCTCTACTTTCAGAAAACCATTCACAAAGTGGTTAGGAAATCATGCTATGTGTTCCCACAAATTGCCAAGGTCTTTGCATGTAGGTCAAAGGAGGTTCCCTCTACTCATCAGTCATCAGACCCATCAGAGAGTATCACGGCACACTTGCGATGAATCTGACTAGGCACATTCAGCAGCTGGAAAGACCACTGAAGTACCTCAACAACAGGATTACTGGCCTCAAACAGTTGTCCCATGCAACAAGACTGAAGTTAACTCAATCTGTGCTCTGTTGCATACTGTCTACTCAGGCGATCTCTGCCCAACAGACAGGTCCATGTCCAATGCAGAACTGATGTACATGTGCTATCTGAAGTAAACCCAAGCTCACTGTGCCACATGTTCTAGGGATATCATCATCACAACAATAAATAGAACATGTTGGAGGGATTTATTACTAACTCACAGACTTCCCTTGCTTTGGAACAGGCTCCCAGTCTACATTAAGCTGAGTCCCTCACTGACACTCTTCCAGAGGAGCCTTGATGAGTGTATGTGAAACTGAACTGTCACACCATGGATCACTTCATCAGCTCTACTACACAGAGGCCTAGGGAACTAACCCCATGTGTGGTGATAGCTGCACACTCTGGCCATACTAATATATGCCTTCAGACAGATAGCCTATTACCTACCTATGTACCTATATATATATATATGTATGGGGAACACAGTATAATAAGCCAAAGATGGATGGGCAGAGATGTGTGTAAGAGGGTGACCATGACAGGGAGCCATCCAGGACTGTCCCACCCAGCACACATCCCAATGGCACAACAGACATAAGGTGGACATCTCACCCCATTGTACATAACAGCCACCAGTATCTGTAAACATTACAGTGTATGTGGTCCATTTGCCTACTGTACAACATGACTGTACAATGAAGTACACATCTACTATCTGTAGACATGTACCTGTCACATAGGTTCATAGGTATGTAGTAGACTATCTTCACGAAGGCATATATTAGCCTAGGCAAGTTGTGCAGCTTTCACCACCCCATTGGGTAGTCTCCTAAGCCCTAGTTCTAATAGTTAGTACCCTAAGCCCCTTTCTAGTGGGGCTGCTGATGTGATGCCTGGCATGAATTGTCTGTTTCCCATCCACTCATCAAGGTTCCTATTGAAGAGTGTCAGTGAGGGGCTCTGTCTGATGTACATTGGGACTCTGTTCCACAGTAAGGCAAGTGTCTGGGATGGTACTCTATCCCACCAGCATGTTGTATTCATTGTTGTGATGAGGTTCATATCCCTGGAGTGTGTAGTGTGCTGTGTAGTGTGACTCAATTTTGTTATCCGTAGATGGGGCATGTTCAACAGTTATGTGTTGGACATGGCTCTGTATGTTAGGCAAAGTGTGCCTCTGAGTAAGCGGTACGCAACGGAGAACAGATTTAGTTTTACCAGTTGTGTTGCATAACACAACTGTTTGAGGCCAGTAATCCTCTTAGTGCCGTACCTCTGTGGTCTCTACAGCTGCTGGATATGCTTAGTTGAGTACATCCAGAATGGTGCATTTTACTCAATGATGGGTCTGATGACTTAAGAGTAGAGGGCCACCACTACCTCTCTTGATCCTGATGCAAACCCTTTGTTGATTAGATGGGTGACATACGATTTCCTAATCACTTTGGCAACATGGTTGTGAAAGGAAAGATGACTATCTACTTGTGTCTACAGATCCCTTATTACATTGTCAGTTTTTAGGGGGTAACACCTATGTGGTAGTTTGTGGGTACTTTGTTTTCACCAAAGAGGATTACTATGCATTCTTCTACATTGAGCTTGAGGCCATGATTCTGACACCACACATCTGTCTCATAGAGTCCCTTTTGGAGAATATTTGTGTCATCCGGGGAATCTATTATGGCAAACACTTCACAGTTCCCAGCAAACTTAGTCAACCACAACCCTCCTGTGTTGGCATGTACTTTTGAGAAGTCTATACCAAACAGGAGGGACCCTAGGACTAAACCCTGGGGGACACAAGTTGTTACCGGTGTAGAGTCTGACATGTAGCCAGCAACTCTTAATTTGTGGGCTCTATCTGTGAGCCAGTTTGCAATCCATCTTATGATGTATGGATTCACGCCCAGGTTGGCGAGTTCATCTATGATACCTGACTAGGGAATGGTGTCAAAGGCATTAGCGAGGTATAGGTAGGCTGTGTGCAGCTCATTTCAATCATCTGTAGCCTGGGTAACTGTCTCAAAGAAATCCACCCATTTCAGGAAGCGTGATCTGCATTTGACAAAGCCAAACTAGGTGTGCTCAACTGTGTGAAGGTTCCCAATGTCTTTATTGTTGATTTCCATTATGATTGGTTCCATTGCCTTGCAGATCAGACTCGTCAGGCTCATACAGCATGAATGCCAAGGGCCTTTTGTGGTCCCACCCCTGTGGAGTGGGAAGAACGTTGCTGTGCAACATTCTATGGGTACATATCCTGTAGAGAGGATGTAGAGAGAGGTGCAGGTATCCTTGATGAATATGGATACATCCCCATCCTATGGGCAATGATCCAGGTTCTAATGCTGGAAGGTATGGAATGAATAGTATCCTGTAGTGCTGGTGTGCTCTCTGGAGCCTTGAACTAGGTTTCTGTTACTGCACAGATATCAATATTCTCCATACTGAGAAGTGCCTCGTGTGTGCATTTGGAGGCTGAGACTTCTGGCAATGAGTAGCATTTAACTCACGTTGTGGTTATTTGTGTTGGTTATGGGGTTTGGTTTGTCCTGAGTGACCGGTGTTCCACACCTGAAGTCAACACCTCATTGGTCCAATCTGACCATAAGCTAATTACCCTACATATCCACATTCTGCCCCCATCCCCCATTAAGAAAACTATGTTAAAAATTTTCTCCAAAGCCAACTTCATGCTTCTTAAGACAGAAGTGGTGAACTTCAGGACACCCATGCAGATGGTCAATACAGTTACGACTACTGAATCCTACACAATTGCACTTTATAAGCACTTACATGAGTGCATGGATCGTGCTATCCCAAACAGAACCAAGACGCTATCCTCCAAGAAAAGGAAGCCAATCTGGTGGTCCCCTGCCATAAACAAACTGCACAACAGAAGAAAGAAACTGTTGCAAAAGAGGGTAAAATCCCATGAGTGGAGGAGCTCCCTGGTCAGCCTCAGTAAGAAGCTGCGATCCCTGATAAAATCCTCCAAAGCTAGTTATGAAAACAAAATTTCCACTGATTCTAAAGACAACCAGAAAGCATTCTATAGCTATGTCAAGAATCTCAATGGCAACACTCAGATCTCCTCTGAGTTTCAGCACAATAGCACTAAATATACAGACCCAACTGATATTGCCAACATCCTGGCAGATATGATCAGTGCTAACTTTACCCACCTCTTACCCATGAAAGAGCCCATCTCTATACTGGAAGAATGCAAAGTTGCTGTCATCACAGCTGCACAGGTAAAAAACACTCTCCAAAGCCAGGAACACAGCATCCATGGGACCAGATAACATCCCAAGCTGTGTTCTACACGAACTACAGAATGAACTGGCACCACACCTAAGTACCATGTTCAATCATAGCCTCACCTCAGGCTTTGTGCCTGCTGAATAGCGCACAGCGATGGTTATCCCACTACACAAATGGGGAGCCACCACAGACCCCAGGAACTAGCACCTCATTAGCCTGATGAGCCTGATCTGCAAGGCCATGGAACGTATCATCATGGAACTTATAAACAAAGACATTGGTAATCCCCAAACTCTGGACCTCAACCAGTTTGGGTTTGTAAAAGGCAGATCATGTCTCCTAAACCTGATAGACATCTTTGAAGCAGTCACCAAAGACGTAGACAAGGGTAAGGTGGTTCACACAGCCTATCTAGATCTTACCAAGGCTTTTGACACCATCCCCCACTCTGGAATTATAGATAAACTCACTAAACTAGGTATAAATCCCTATGTCACAAGATGGGTTGCCAACTGGCTCACTGACAGAACCCACACTGTGAAAGTAGCAGACTCCAAATCTGACTTCAGACCAGTGACAAGTGGAGTACCACATGGTTCAGTCCTGTGTCCTGTCCTGTTTGGTATCTACTTCCCTGAAGTACAGGCTAACACAGAAGGTCTTTGGCTAATGAAGTTCCCAGATGACTGCAAACTAGGAGCCATAATCAAAACTACTAACGATGTGGGCATTCTACAAAAGGGCCTCACTGAGACAGATGCCTGGTGTCAAAGCCATGGCCTCAAGCTCAATGCCAAAAAGTGCATTGTCATCCCCTTTGGTAAAAACTCTGTACCCATGAACTACAACATAGGCAGTAGTATACTTAACACTGAAAGTGTGATAAGAGACCCTGGGACACAGGTAGACAGTAGTCTCTCCATTGATAATCATATTGCCACAGTAGTCAGGAAATCCTTCTATGTGGCACACCTCATCACAAAAGGTTTCTCATGCAGAAAAAAAGAGGTCATTGTTCCCCTCTACTCATCATTCATTAGATCCATTATAGAGTACAACACCCCTTTTGGTATGTACCTCACAAGACATCTACAACAACTGGAAAGCCCACAGAAATACCTCACAAAGGGGATTAGCGGCCTCAAATACATGCCCTACACAGACCGTCTCAAAACACTCCAGCTTTACTCTGTCACATATTGCCTACTCAGAGGTGATCTCTGCCTAACATACAAAGCAATGTCAAACACAGAACTGTTGGACATGCACCACTTAAAGAAATCCCAATCCCTCCAAGCTTAGGCACCGAAACCCAGACTGAAATTCAAAAGGAGGGGGTGTATCCATTTTCATAAAGGATACCCACACCTCCAGGTTAGTGGCACAGCACATGGCCTCAGAGATCATCCAAGTGCAACTAACAGTGGGAAAAGCTGCTTATCAGATCATAGCCTGTTGCAGATCACCTACTTTGTCTCAGGACCCTCACTCAACATTCCTAAGAACACTGGAAAATATAAAGGTCCTACCAAACACCATGATATTAGGAGATTTCAACTACCCAAACACTGACTGGGAGAATTACTGAAGTACAAACTCCTTTGCCCAATGCTTTCTAGAGTTTATAAACTCAAATGCCCTGGAACAGCTGGTCACCACGCCCACTAGAGGTGACAACATACTGGACCTAATCATCACCAACATGGGAAATCAGTGTTCCACACCAGAGGTAAACCCCTCTCTGGTAAGATCAGATCATAAAATAATCACACTGGACATCCACATCCTGACCCCCACCCCCAGTCAAGGAAACCACTGGGAAAACTTTTTCAAAAGCAAACTTTACACTTCTCAAGACCGAAGTGGAAAGTTTCAAAGCCCCCTTGCTACAGGATAATGCTATCCAATCCACAGAATCCTTTACAAGTGCATTCTATGAGCATCTACAGGGATGCATGGATCAAGCCATCCCAAGTAAAACCAAGACTCACTCCTCCAAAAAGAGGAAACCAGTCTGGTGGTCCTTGGTCATAAATAAGCTATACAACAGAAGGAGGAAACTACTACAAATAGAGCAAAATTCCAAAAAGGAAAGGCATCACTGATCATTATTAGCAAGAAACTACGATTGCTCATAAAATCATCCAAGGCCAGTTTCTAAAGAAAAATTGCCAAGGAATCTAAAGATACCCACAAAGCCTTCTTTAGCTATATCAAACATTTAGGTGGCAGCTCTCAGATATGCTCTGAGCTACTGCAAAATGGCAAAAAATACACTGAACCAACTGACATTGCCAACATCCTGGCAAACAAGTTCAGTGCAAACTTCACCCCCCTCTCACCCCCAAAAGGGCCCATGTCCATCCCAGAAGAATGCAGAGCCCCAGACATCACGGACATGCAGGTAAAAACAGCCCTCTCCAAAGCTAAGAACACAGTATCAATGGGACCGGATGGTGTCCTAGGCTGCATCTTACACAAGCTCCAAAAGGAACTAAACCCAGACCTAAATTCACTGTTCAGACTCAGCCTTACCACAGGCTATGTACCCAAAGAATGGCATACAGCAACAGTCATCCCGCTCCACAAAGGTGGTGCCACAACAGAACCTGGGAACTATCAACTTTCGTTTGTTAACTATCGCCCTATAAGCCTGACCAGCTTGGTCTGCAAAGCTATGGAGTGAATTATCATGGAACTCATAAACAGAGACATTGGAAACCTCCAGACACTGGACCCTACCCAATTCGGCTTTGTTAAAGGCAGATCCTGCCTCCTAAACATAGTCGACTTCTTTGAAACAGTTACCAAGGCCATAGATGAAGGGAAGGTAGTCCACAGAGCCTACCTGGACCTCATTAAGGCCTTCAACACCATTCCCCACTCTGGCATCATAGACAAGCTTACCAGCTTGAACATTAACCCCTATGTCATGAGATAGGTGGCCAACTGGCTCACGGATAGAACATACATGGCCAGAGTTGTGGGTGCCATGTCTGACTCTAAACCAGTCACAAGTGGTGTCCCACAGGGCTTGGTCCTGGGACCCCCTCCTGTTCAGTATATATTTCTCTGAGGTACAGGAAAACACGGCTGACCAAGTTCACAGATGACTGCAAACTGGGGGCCATAATCGACTCTCCGGCTGACACAAACATCCTCCAGAAGGGTCTTATAGAGACAGATACCTGGTGTCAAAACCATGGCCTCAAACTGAATGCCAAAAAATACATAGTCATCCCCTTTGGAAAAAACAAAGTGCCCACAAATTACCACATAGGTGGTAATCCACTAGGTATGGAAAATGTAATTAGGGACCTGGGGACCAAGGTAGATAGAAACCTCTCCTTTGATAATCACATTGCCAAAGTGGTTAGAAATTCCTTCTATGTAGCCCACCTAATCACGAAAGGGTTCACCTCTAGATCAAGAGAGGTCATTGTGCCCCTCTACCCATCACTCATTAGGCCCATAATAGAGTACAATGCCCTATTTGGTATGTACCTTAATCGGCCCATGCAACAGCAGGTAAGACCACAGGAGTACCTCACCAAGAGTATCATGGGCCTCAAAGAGATGCTCTATGCAGCTCGACTAAAGAAATTCCAGCTCTACTCGGTTGCTTACTGCCTGCTCAGAAGTGATCTATGCCTGACATATAAGGCCATGTCCAACCCGGAATTAATGGACATGCTCCACCACAAGAAAACCAAATCTCTTAGAGCCACACGCTCCAGTGAATTAAACCTCAGCACAGCAATAAACAGGACATGCTAGAGGGATAGATTCCTGTCCCAGAGACTTCCCTCGCTCTGGAATAGAATCCCAGTTTATGTTAGGCAGAGCCCCTCGCTGACTCTCTTCAAGAGGAGTCTTGACGTGTGGATGGGAAATTGTAAATTTACCCCTGGGATCACTTCAGTGGCCCTGCTAGACAGAGGCCCAGGAAACTAATTTAAAAGGGAGGCAAAAGCCAACACATTCTGGCTAGTCTTATAAATGCCCTTGGGCAGATAGCCTAGTACCTACCTATGAACCTATGAGCCTACATGATCTAGGGACCTAAACCTTGTCACCACAATAAACAGAACATGCCGGAGGGATAGATTCCTGTCCGAGAGACTTCCCATACTCCAGAATAAACTACCGATCTATATGAAACAAAGCTCCTCATTAGCACTCTTCAAAAAAAATTTTGATGATTGGATGGGAAATAGGAAATTCACCCTGGGGATCATTTCTGTGTCTCTGCTCGACAGTGGCACAGGAAAATAAATTTCTTGGGTGGCAAAAGCCAGGGTACCTTTTTGGCTGGCCTTGTATAGGCCCCAGGGCCAGTAGCCTAGTACCTACCTATGAACCTATGAACCTTTGAGCCTTGCCTAAAAAAGGTAATATGGGGACAGCAAGAGCCTTGGTCAATATTCAGAAGCATAGGGGCGACAGGTGCAAACTATCTGTAGCGAAGCAACGAGGCATGTCTATCATGTCATCACAGGCAGACAGAGACTGGATCCCCTTTGAATGACACCAGAAGCTCAGCCAATTGTTGAAGTTTATCGTCTTTCTGTTATATTGCAGTATCATGTAGGTGAAGGTAAGATGCTACTCAAGGTCAGGGTCATACCAGCCTAGTCTACATGATCATAGAGCTAATATATATATCTTGTCATGTTGTCCTGGGAGGTATGTCTCAGATCATTCACAATGACATGTACAAAGAACACATCATATATGTACCTGTTCTGGAGTGATGTAAGTGCTTGTGTTATGTGGCGGATCATAGCACCTGACAGACAACTGACAGTAACCTTCCCCTTGTCCAGCCGAGTGAGTGAAACATCTGTGTGCCTGACTATGAAGTCACCTATTACTAGTGTGTTGGGTATGTTGTTTTGCCTTAGGGCCTGTTGTGAGGCACACTGCTTTGGTGTATTATGTGTTTTCTGGGTTCTACCTGAGTTAGTCGACACGCCAGAACACCGACAAGCGAATCACGAGCCCCAGAAGATCGACAATTCAGAAGACCGACACGATGGATGAAAACACCGACGCCGAGGATGCCGACATGGGAAAAGGCTGTGTAAGTATGCGGTAGTGACGGACGTTAGGGTGCGAGTAAGGTAAGTGTGGATATTGACGGTCTGTGGGGATAGGGGTGGGTTAAGTGAGTTAGGGTCAGTGCACGGGTTAGGTAAGTGTGTGGTAGTGATTGTGTTTGGGTTAGGGCGGGTTAAGTGAGTTAGGGTTAGGGACCAGGTCAGGTAAGTGTGCGGTAGTGATAGTGTTTGGGCTAGGGGCGGTTTAAGTGAGTTAGGGTTAGGGTGCGGGTTAGCTGAGTATGCGATAGTGACGGACCTTAGGGTTAGGGTTTGGGTTAGGGTTGTAGATAGTTGTGTATGTGAGGTTTAGTGTGGGTTTGTAGGGATTTTGGTGTGCTTGTGTTGTGTGTGTGGTTTTTGGACAGGGAATGTGTTTTGTTTGTTGATTGTTGTGATTGTGGTGTGTGCAGTGTATGAGGTTTCGTGTTTGTGTACCGTCGGTTATTTCGTTGTCGGGCATGTGGGGTTTCGTGTTTTTGCACTGTCGGTTATGTGGTTTCGGTGATTGGGTTGTCGGTGTTTTGGGGATTCGATTATGTCAGGTAGAACCGTTTTCTTGCGTGTGCTTGGAGGTGCATGTTGCTTGCTTGTCTGCTTAGGAGGACACTCTCTCTTTTTCTGATTAATATTTGTATTCTCTGAGTTTGGTAATGTGTATTTATGTGTGTGTTTTGCTGGTGCTTATATTGTAAGGCTATGTGAGACAGTTGGTGTTGTGGTTGTATGACCCTACTCCTCCTGACTGTATTATCCAGTAGTGGGTTGACAGAGCTTAGCCACCGGTTTGACCCTGTGTGTGCCAGCATGTGGTGCATCAACCCATATATGATATGGTCATGGCCTATGCATACAATGCACTCACAATACACCTAGTATGATAAGCCTGCTGAGGTTAGCAAATGTGAAAAAAACCTTTGGGCAAACTGTCAGCAAGTAATGTCTGTATTGCACCCTGTAACTCCATGTTGCTTGCTGAAGTGTAAAGACGTACTTAGTTTGGATTAAGACCACTGCACTTGCCAACTGTGTGTGTGTCTGTCTCTCCCTGGGGAGAGAGCAATCTTTTTGGAGACTACTCACACCACTTAAAAGTGGTATACTCATCTTTGTCAAGTCTGATGATGTCACCATCCTACAAATATACGTGTGGAAAGAAGAAATCCCAGTAATGTGTATAGCACGTTGTGTAAATGCGTACTGCTGTAGTATCATAATTTAGGTAAGGGTTAGTGTTCTGCACTTGCCAAATGTGTGTATGAGAGTGCGTGTGTCTCCCTGGGGAGGAGTAACCTTTTTTGGAGACTACCCTTAAAAGTGGTATACTCATCTTTGTCAAGTCTGATGATGTCACCATCCTACAAATATACCTGTGGAAAGGAGAAACCCCAGTAATGTGGATAGCTTGTTGTGTAAATGTGTACTGTTGTAGTATAATAATGTAGTTAAGTAAGAGTTCAAATCCTGCACTTGCCGACTGTGTGTAAGTGTGTGTGTCTCCCTGGGGAGGAGCATCCTTTTTGGAGATTACTCACACCCATTAAAAGTAGTATACTCATATTTGTCAAGTCTAATGATGTCACCATCCTACAAATATACCTGTGGAAAGAAAAAAATCCCACTAATGTGTATAGTGCATTGTGTAAATGCATACTACCGTAGTATCAAAATGTAGTTAGGTAGGCGTTTGAATCCTGCACTTACTAGCTGTGAGTGTGTGTGTCTCCCTGGGGAAGAGCAACCATTTTGGAGACTACTCACACCCCTTAAAAGTGGTATACTATCTATCTCAAGTCTGATGATGTCACCATCCTACAAATATACCTGTGGAAAAGTGAAATCCCACTAATGTGTATAGAGTGTCATGTAAATGCATACTGCTGTAGTATCATAATGTAGTTAGATAGGGGTTTGAATCCTGCACTTGCCAACTGTGTGTGTCTTCCTGGGGAAGCGTAACCTTTTTGGAGAATACTCACACCCCTTAAAAATGATATACTCATCTTTGACAAGTCTGATGATGTCGCCATCCTACAAATAAACCTGTGGAAAAGTAAAGTCATAGTAATATGTATAGCACATTGTGTAAATGCATACTGCTGTAATATCATAATGTAATTAGGAAGGAGTTTGACTCTCGCACTTGCTGATTGTGTGTGTGTTCCATGTATATGACACTTTTGGTCAATGTGGAGTGGGTTTTGATTTTTCTAGTGTATGACATATCACAATGACAACTGTATGTGCATTACACATGTAAGGTAGCTGTGGGGCAAATCCATATACATACATGTGACCTCAATTATTTCATAGGTAGGTACTCTGCTTTCTCCATGAACGCATATGTTATCTTTGCCAGAGCATGCTGGCGATTTCCAGACTTAAGGTCACTTCTGTATGCTTGTGACAAGCTTAGCCACTGCAGTGATCCCTGGGCTACATCTTGTGTTTCACATCCACTCATCATGGTTTCTATTGAAGAGTGTGAGTGAGGGTTTATGCTTGAGGTATATTTGAAACCTGTTCCAAAGCAAGCAAAGTCTGGGAAAGATGACTAATCATTATAGGTGTGCAACAACCTCTGTGGATCTGCATACAAACCCTTTATTGTGTATGTGCTCCACATAGGGAGTTCCAAAACCCTTTGGTAATGTGATTATCAAAGGAGAGATGACTAAACACATGGCTCTATGTATACATTAGTACCTGTTCCACATTTTGGGAGCTACTACCTATGTGGTACTCTGAGAATACTTTGTTTTCTAAAAGTGGATAACTATTCTTTCTTTTGCTTATAGCTTTACAGCATGAGTTTAACACCAGGTATCTGTCTCTATGATACCCTTTTGGAGGATGTTTGTGTCATCTGGAGAATAAAGTATAGCCCACAGTATGCATTTTCATCAAATGTGGGCAGACATATCCCTACTGTGTTTGCTTGTACCTAAGAAAGCTATATGCCAAACAGGAGTGGTCCCAGGACTGAGTGCAGGTGAATATCACTTGTTACTGGCATAGAATAGTACATGGAGGCTGCAAATGTTACTGTGTGTCCTACATCTGTGCATCAGTTGCCAAGCCATCATCTAACAATCGTTTATGGTCAGTCTGTTGAGGCTATGTATAATACCAGAATGTGGGATGGTTATGAATTGCTGGTGAGCTATAGCTTGGCTGTGTTGACCTCCCCTACTTCACCTATAGCCTTGTTAACTGGCTTGAAGTCTACTAGGTGTAGGAGCCATGATCTGGCCTTTAGAGAACCTAAGTGGGTATGGTGCAGTGTTTGCAGGATTATAATGTCTCTGTTAATGAGTTCCATAATGCTGTGCTCCATAGCCTTTCAGATAACATTTGTCTGGCTTATAGGGTGAGAGTTTCTAGGATCTGTTGTAGTTCTACCCTTAATCAATTTATGTTAACATTTGCACTGGGTGTGACGAGGGTGGACAGGTTTAAGAATAAGTATATTAGAGGGTCAGGCCAGGTTTGAAGGTTAGTAGACCAAGCCAGATAGGCAGGATTAAGTTGGTTTGTACATGTGCTGAGAAGGGATGCAGAGTGTATTGTGAAATAGATACTAAGGATGAAGCCGCCAGGTAACAGGAAAAGAGGAATGCCTAAGATGAGATTATGGCTGTGGTGAGAGAGGACATGCAGGTGAATGGTGTGACAGCGCAAGATGCAGAGGGCAGGAAGAAATGGAAACAGATGATCTACTGTGGCGACCCCTAATGGGAGCATCCGAAAGGAGAAGAAGAAGAAGACATTGTAGCTCAACCCTTGTAGACCTTTAACACCATTACCGTGCATCATTCCACAAGTATGTAACCTGTATAGAGGCTGCATCTGGACAAAGTGTTTAGGTGAGTGGTGACTTCATGTCAGCTTGTGTATGACACAGCCAGGGACACTGTCCAGTTCCATTGCCACTGTGGTTTGGACTTTGGTAAAGAGATGTTTTAACTAGAGTGTCTTTGAATCATCAGGTTTTACATTCTTCAGGTCTGGAAATGTGGCCCTTGTGTAACGACAGGGTGGTGAAATCTGCATTCAAACTGTCTGACAAGGAATTGGTAATGTCAGTCAGATAAGTGTACTTTGTGACCATTTACATTAACTGTGACCCGATCTGAAATTTCCCCTGTAGATTATAAACAACACTAAAGAAAGCTTTAGTGTTGTCTTTGGAATCCTTGCCATTTTGTATTTTGAAACTTGCCTTTATTGAGAGATTGTATTTTCCCAATGATACTGACCAGAGAGGTTATCCCTTCTTGGTATGTAACTCTTTTTTGGTACAACTTCACACCTTCTATTATATATTTAGTTTATGGCAGGGGTCCATGAGACTAATGCACTTTTACTGTATAAGTGAGAATTTCTTGTGTTTGTGATAGCACGGTCTATGCAACCATGTAGGTGAACAGTGTGCATTACTAAAGGGTTATGCAGCTGAGACAGTGTTAACCTTAGTAATGCAAGCCAATGACAGATAGCTACAACAGCATCACCCACAGCACAGTGTCAACCAGTGTCATACACACACATGCGTACTCAAGTTCCAAAATGTGTGTAGTACAATGCATACTGGCCACCAACAGAAACTATGGAGTGTTAACACTGGCCAATACAGGGCATGTCACCCTGCTCATGTGTCCAATATGCATGTACATGCAGACAGTGCACCTCCACCATGTTCACAAACAGACACCTGCAAACCTGTGTTGCACACACCCCACACTTACTGTCCACTGTATAACGCATGCTGACACAACTACACACATCAGCTAAGTGGCACATGGGCAAACAAAAGACAATTGGAATAAACACTGGTGAAAACAATACAACATTGCTAATTACAGCTTTAATGCATCATGCCTGCTCAGCTACACCTTCAGTCATTACACTTTACTGCTGACAACATGCTACACATCCAACCATTGCTATACTTTATTAAAGTCACCCTGTGCATCAGCACCATGTTCGCCTGTTCCTGCATCAGTGCTACAGATGACAGGAGGTGGCACAGGTTTCATCATATGCACAGGGTGTGTTGTTGGCTTGCCAGAGGACTACACTGAGCCATACAATCGACATGTGTGTGTGAGTGTGTGTGTGAGGGCCATGAGTACTGTTATGGGCCAATGTTGATGTAATGTGTGCAGGTATGTGTTTGCCCTAGGTTTCTGGTTTGTGTGTATGTGTCTGCATGCACACAGTTCCACCATGTAGCTGCCATATACAGGGATTTGTGAGACAGCTACAGACTGCACCTGGCAGGCTTTACAGATCACCGTCTCTGGCCATGGATATGGAACCTGTGCCTGGCAAGGGTGCTACAGACAGTATCAGGTACTAATCCAGATTGGGTACTATCCAAAGAGGTTGACATATGTCCACTGGATCCAGGTCCCTGCTGGGACTGGCCAGAGCCATGTGCACGTGGTCTGCTAGAATGGTCTATGGACAGCCCCCCCCCCAACATTTCTGGGGCTGGTACTGGCACTACGGGAGCAGCTGTGACTTGTTGGATGTCCACGGCGACCTCCAGCTGCTGATGTTGCTAGCATACATCCACGTCGATGTCTCAACCATCCCGCACTGTCCTGACACATGGACATAGCATTGTGGAGGACTTCCAATGTCTCACCCAATGTCTATCAATGACCTCAGTGTAGTTACATATGGCACCTGCTAGGTCACGGATACTGTCATTTACAGAGGTGTTATGAGCCCTCTGTGCCCTTAGACCCTATCTGGTGTATTGCTCCATTCATGTCTGTGCCCCCAAGACAGCCTGGAACATGTGTGTGGTAGAAAGAGGTGTGGCACGTCTGCCAGGGGCATGATGACCAGCAGTGCTCTGATGAGAACCCCTGGGCATTTGCCAATGTGGTACCATTCCAGACATCTGGCTATGGCTGCTGTGTCCTGATACATGTGCCATAGATACCACACTGTCCTGGCCAGTGCCAACCATACACTGTCCCTCAGCTAAGGGCAATGGTGATGATGGATGTACAGGCAGTATGACTGTGTGCATGGATGGGGTGGAGACTTGTGTACTGTCAATTGGTGGCCCAACAACAGACCCTGACAAACCTCCCTGTGCCTCAACACACCTATCCTCATCATCACTGTCTGTCTCAGTGACATCAGGTTCCCTGCTGTACTGAACCAGCCCCACCTTGGCACCTGTGAGAAGAAAACAGGAAACACACATGCACACACACAAAAATACACTCCTCCCTAAAGCAGACACACACAACACCAACAATCTCAGAACATACACAATAGCAGGTGATGGTAGGGTACAGTATCACAAGTAAAACAGTCATATCATACATGTCAGCATGCAGGACATATGTTGCTCAACAGCATGCAGTGCAAGTGTAGACAGTCATTGTTACTAACAGTATACATGGCTTTGATGCATGTGTTTTGTTATTAGGTGATGGGCCTCCCCATGGAACACAATGCATACATGGATACAAAATTGCTGTGCAGGGATTCATAACCATGTAATGTACTGTGCACTAAAACTCACAGGTGTACATACCATTGCTGGATGTGCATCTGTGTGTCAGATAGGTATCCAATGCTGATTACAGCCTCTGTGTCTTTAGCAAATAATTGTGGACACATTTTTCGCACTACCAGGCTTGATAGTTGTTGCTGAAGCACCTACCAAGAGGAGAAAACGCTGAGAGAAGAAAGGAGCCACTTTTGAGATTTTAAGTATTTTCTTCTGATTTATTTCTTAGAAAAACTGCATTGCCACCTACTTTTTGGCATTTTCTTGCTTGCAAAAGTTGATATCTGTGTTAGAAACAGTATTTAGAACATACCTAGAGCCTGTTTATTGCATTTTTGTGTTGCACTTAATTTAAAATTGTTTTTTCTTAAAATTGCATTTTACCTGCCTCTGACCTAGCACACACATGTTGGGGTCATTTATTGCACTGTTCTGACTAGTTTGCTACTTGTGTTTCTCTGCTATCCTTAAACAAAAAACAAAAAAATCTTGCTATTTTCCCACTTTCTATAATTTAAAAAAAGTTCAGTTACAGAGTTGCTGTTCTGAACTGTTTGTAAGTTTCTTGGAGGCCAGTGCTTACTTGGGCTAAAGGGAAGTCTCTGTGTTCACCAGTGGCAGTGGTTAACACTGAGCAGCCTGCCTGTCCCTGTAGGAGTGGTTACTGCCTAGAAACTGTAGTTTTATTGGCCATTTTGGGTCAATTCCAAACTCCTTGATCTCTCTCTCTTAAAACCCTGCAACCGCATGGTTTTGGCATCTTTCCAGGCTTGATAGTTGTTGCTGAAGCACCTACCAAGAGGAGAAAATGCTGAGAGAAGAAAGGAGCCACTTTTGAGATTTTAAGTATTTTCTTCTGATTTATTTCTTAGAAAAACTGCATTGCCACCTACTTTTGGACGTTTTCTTGCTTGCAAAAGTTGATATCTGTGTTAGAAACAGTATTTAGAACATACCTAGAGCCTGTGTATTGCATTTATTGTGTTGCACTAAATTTAAAATTGTTTTTTCTTAAAATTGCATTTTACCTGCCTCTGGCCTAGCACACACATGTTGGGGTCATTTATTGCACTGTTCTGACTAGTTTGCTACTTGTGTGCCTCTGCTATCCTTAAACAAAAACAAAAAAACAAAAAATCTTGCTATTTTCCCACTTTCTATAATTTAAAAAAGTTCAGTTACAGAGTTGCTGTTCTGAACTGTTTGTAAGTTTCTTGGAGGCCAGTGCTTAGTTGGGCTAAAGGGAAGTCTCTGTGTTCACCAGTGGCAGTGGTTAACACTGAGCAGCCTGCCTGTCCCTGTAGGAGTGGTTACTGCCTAGTAACTTTAGTTTTATTGGCCATTTTGGGTCAATTCCAAATTCCTTTATCTCTCTCTTAAAACCCTGCAGCCGCATGGTTTTGGCATCTTTCCAGGCTTGATAGTTGTTGCTGAAGCACCTACCAAGAGGAGAAAATGCTGAGAGAAGAAAGGAGCCACTTTTGAGATTTTAAGTATTTTTTTCTGATTTATTTCTTAGAAAAACTGCATTGCCACCTACTTTTCGGCATTTTCCTGCTTGCAAAAGTTGATATTTGTGTTAGAAACAGTATTTAGAACATACCTAGAGCCTGTTTATTGCATTTTTTGTGTTGCACTTAATTTAAAATCGTTTTTCTTAAAATTGCATTTTACCTGCCTCTGGCCTAGCACACACATGTTGGGGTCATTTATTGCACTGTTCTGACTAGTTTGCTACTTGTGTGTCTCTGCTATCCTTAAACAAAAAAAAAAAAAAAAATCTTGCTATTTTCCCACTTTCTATAATTTAAAAAAGTTCAGTTACAGAGTTGCTGTTCTGAACTGTTTGTAAGTTTCTTGGAGGCCAGTGCTTACTTGGGCTAAAGGGAAGTCTCTGTGTTCACCAGTGGCAGTGGTTAACACTGAGCAGCCTGCCTGTCCCTGTAGGAGTGGTTACTGCCTAGAAACTGTAGTTTTATTGGCCATTTTGGGTCAATTCCAAACTCCTTGATCTCTCTCTCTTAAAACCCTGCAACCGCATGGTTTTGGCATCTTTCCAGGCTTGATAGTTGTTGCTGAAGCACCTACCAAGAGGAGAAAATGCTGAGAGAAGAAAGGAGCCACTTTTGAGATTTTAAGTATTTTCTTCTGATTTATTTCTTAGAAAAACTGCATTGCCACCTACTTTTGGCATTTTCTTGCTTGCAAAAGTTGATATCTGTGTTAGAAACAGTATTTAGAACATACCTAGAGCCTGTTTATTGCATTTTTTGTGTTGCACTTAATTTAAAATAGTTTTTCTTAAAATTGCATTTTACCTGCCTCTGACCTAGCACACACATGTTGGGGTCATTTATTGCACTGTTCTGACTAGTTTGCTACTTGTGTGTCTCTGCTATCCTTAAACAAAAACAAAAAAACAAAAAATCTTGCTATTTTCCCACTTTCTATAATTTAAAAAAAGTTCAGTTACAGAGTTGCTGTTCTGAACTGTTTGTAAGTTTCTTGGAGGCCAGTGCTTACTTGGGCTAAAGGGAAGTCTCTGTGTTCACCAGTGGCAGTGGTTAACACTGAGCAGCCTGCCTGTCCCTGTAGGAGTGGTTACTGCCTAGAAACTGTAGTTTTATTGGCCATTTTGGGTCAATTCCAAACTCCTTGATCTCTCTCTCTTAAAACCCTGCAGCCACATGGTTTTGGCATCTTTCCAGGCTTGATAGTTGTTGCTGAAGCACCTACCAAGAGGAGAAAATGCTGAGAGAAGAAAGGAGCCACTTTTGAGATTTTAAGTATTTTCTTCTGATTTATTTCTTAGAAAAACTGCATTGCTGCCTACTTTTTGGCATTTTCTTGCTTGCAAAAGTTGATATCTGTGATGGAAACAGTATTCACAACATACCTAGTGCCTGCTTATTTCATTTCTTGTGTCGCACTTAATTTAAAAATTTTTTTCTTAAAATTGCATTTTACCTGCCTCTGACCTAGCACACGTGCTGGAGTCATTTATTGCACTGTTCTGACTAGTTTGCTACTTGTGTGTCTCTGCTATCCTTAAACAAAAACAAAAAAACAAAAAAATCTTGCTATTTTCCCACTTTCTATAATTTAAAAAAGTTCAGTTACAGAGTTGCTGTTCTGAACTGTTTGTAAGTTTCTTGGAGGCCAGTGCTTACTTGGGCTAAAGGGAAGTCTCTGTGTTCACCAGTGGCAGTGGTTAACACTGAGCAGCCTGCCTGTCCCTGTAGGAGTGGTTACTGCCTAGTAACTGTAGTTTTATTGGCCATTTTGGGTCAATTCCAAACTCCTTGATCTCTCTCTTAAAACCCTGCAGCCACATGGTTTTGGCATCTTTCCAGGCTTGATAGTTGTTGCTGAAGCACCTACCAAGAGGAGAAAATGCTGAGAGAAGAAAGGAGCCACTTTTGAGATTTTAAGTATTTTCTTCTGATTTATTTCTTAGAAAAACTGCATTGCCACCTACTTTTCGGCATTTTCTTGCTTGCAAAAGTTGATATCTGTGTTAGAAACAGTATTTAGAACATACCTAGAGCCTGTTTATTGCATTTTTTGTGTTGCACTTAATTTAAAATTGTTTTTCTTAAAATTGCATTTTACCTGCCTCTGACCTAGCACACATGTTGGGGTCATTTATTGCACTGTTCTGACTAGTTTGCTACTTGTGTGTCTCTGCTATCCTTAAACAAAAAAAAAAAAATCTTGCTATTTTCCCACTTTCTATAATTTAAAAAAGTTCAGTTACAGAGTTGCTGTTCTGAACTGTTTGTAAGTTTCTTGGAGGCCAGTGCTTACTTGGGCTAAAGGGAAGTCTCTGTGTTCACCAGTGGCAGTGGTTAACACTGAGCAGCCTGCCTGTCCCTGTAGGAGTGGTTACTGCCTAGAAACTGTAGTTTTATTGGCCATTTTGGGTCAATTCCAAACTCCTTGATCTCTCTCTCTTAAAACCCTGCAGCCGCATGGTTTTGGCATCTTTCCAGGCTTGATAGTTGTTGCTGAAGCACCTACCAAGAGGAGAAAATGCTGAGAGAAGAAAGGAGCCACTTTTGAGATTTTAAGTATTTTCTTCTGATTTATTTCTTAGAAAAACTGCATTGCCACCTACTTTTTGGCATTTTCTTGCTTGCAAAAGTTGATATCTGTGTTAGAAACAGTATTTAGAACATACCTAGAGCCTGTTTATTGCATTTTTGTGTTGCACTTAATTTAAAATTGTTTTTCTTAAAATTGCATTTTACCTGCCTCTGACCTAGCACACATGTTGGGTTCATTTATTGCACTGTTCTGACTAGTTTGCTACTTGTGTGTCTCTGCTATCCTTAAACAAAAACAAAAAAACAAAAAATCTTGCTATTTTCCCACTTTCTATAATTTAAAAAAGTTCAGTTACAGAGTTGCTGTTCTGAACTGTTTGTAAGTTTCTTGGAGGCCAGTGCTTACTTGGGCTAAAGGGAAGTCTCTGTGTTCACCAGTGGCAGTGGTTAACACTGAGCAGCCTGCCTGTCCCTGTAGGAGTGGTTACTGCCTAGAAACTGTAGTTTTATTGGCCATTTTGGGTCAATTCCAAACTCCTTGATCTCTCTCTCTTAAAACCCTGCAGCCGCATGGTTTTGGCATCTTTCCAGGCTTGATAGTTGTTGCTGAAGCACCTACCAAGAGGAGAAAATGCTGAGAGAAGAAAGGAGCCACTTTTGAGATTTTAAGTATTTTCTTCTGATTTATTTCTTAGAAAAACTGCATTGCCGCCTACTTTTTGGCATTTTCTTGCTTGCAAAAGTTGATATCTGTGTTAGAAACAGTATTTAGAACATACCTAGAGCCTGTTTATTGCATTTTTTGTGTTGCACTTAATTTAAAATAGTTTTTTCTTAAAATTGCATTTTACCTGCCTCTGACCTAGCACACACATGTTGGGGTCATTTATTGCACTGTTCTGACTAGTTTGCTACTTGTGTGTCTCTGCTATCCTTAAACAAAAACAAAAAAACAAAAAATCTTGCTATTTTCCCACTTTCTATAATTTAAAAAAGTTCAGTTACAGAGTTGCTGTTCTGAACTGTTTGTAAGTTTCTTGGAGGCCAGTGCTTACTTGGGCTAAAGGGAAGTCTCTGTGTTCACCAGTGGCAGTGGTTAACACTGAGCAGCCTGCCTGTCCCTGTAGGAGTGGTTACTGCCTAGAAACTGTAGTTTTATTGGCCATTTTGGGTCAATTCCAAACTCCTTGATCTCTCTCTCTTAAAACCCTGCAACCGCATGGTTTTGGCATCTTTCCAGGCTTGATAGTTGTTGCTGAAGCACCTACCAAGAGGAGAAAATGCTGAGAGAAGAAAGGAGCCACTTTTGAGATTTTAAGTATTTTCTTCTGATTTATTTCTTAGAAAAACTGCATTGCCACCTACTTTTTGGCATTTTCTTGCTTGCAAAAGTTGATATCTGTGTTAGAAACAGTATTTAGAACATACCTAGAGCCTGTTTATTGCATTTTTTGTGTTGCACTTAATTTAAAATTGTTTTTCTTAAAATTGCATTTTACCTGCCTCTGACCTAGCACACACATGTTGGGGTCATTTATTGCACTGTTCTGACTAGTTTGCTACTTGTGTGTCTCTGCTATCCTTAAACAAAAACAAAAAAAAAAATCTTGCTATTTTCCCACTTTCTATAATTTAAAAAAAGTTCAGTTACAGAGTTGCTGTTCTGAACTGTTTGTAAGTTTCTTGGAGGCCAGTGCTTACTTGGGCTAAAGGGAAGTCTCTGTGTTCACCAGTGGCAGTGGTTAACACTGAGCAGCCTGCCTGTCCCTGTAGGAGTGGTTACTGCCTAGAAACTGTAGTTTTATTGGCCATTTTGGGTCAATTCCAAACTCCTTGATCTCTCTCTCTTAAAACCCTGCAGCCACATGGTTTTGGCATCTTTCCAGGCTTGATAGTTGTTGCTGAAGCACCTACCAAGAGGAGAAAATGCTGAGAGAAGAAAGGAGCCACTTTTGAGATTTTAAGTATTTTCTTCTGATTTATTTCTTAGAAAAACTGCATTGCCACCTACTTTTTGGCATTTTCTTGCTTGCAAAAGTTGATATCTGTGTTAGAAACAGTATTTAGAACATACCTAGAGCCTGTTTATTGCATTTTTTGTGTTGCACTTAATTTAAAATTGTTTTTCTTAAAATTGCATTTTACCTGCCTCTGACCTAGCACACACATGTTGGGGTCATTTATTGCACTGTTCTGACTAGTTTGCTACTTGTGTGTCTCTGCTATCCTTAAACAAAAAAAAAAAAAAATCTTGCTATTTTCCCACTTTCTATAATTTAAAAAAAAGTTCAGTTACAGAGTTGCTGTTCTGAACTGTTTGTAAGTTTCTTGGAGGCCAGTGCTTACTTGGGCTAAAGGGAAGTCTCTGTGTTCACCAGTGGCAGTGGTTAACACTGAGCAGCCTGCCTGTCCCTGTAGGAGTGGTTACTGCCTAGAAACTGTAGTTTTATTGGCCATTTTGGGTCAATTCCAAACTCCTTGATCTCTCTCTCTTAAAACCCTGCAGCCGCATGGTTTTGGCATCTTTCCAGGCTTGATAGTTGTTGCTGAAGCACCTACCAAGAGGAGAAAATGCTGAGAGAAGAAAGGAGCCACTTTTGAGATTTTAAGTATTTTCTTCTGATTTATTTCTTAGAAAAACTGCATTGCCACCTACTTTTTGGCATTTTCTTGCTTGCAAAAGTTGATATCTGTGTTAGAAACAGTATTTAGAACATACCTAGAGCCTGTTTATTGCATTTTTGTGTTGCACTTAATTTAAAATCGTTTTTTCTTAAAATTGCATTTTACCTGCCTCTGACCTAGCACACATGTGTTGGGGTCATTTATTGCACTGTTCTGACTAGTTTGCTACTTGTGTGTCTCTGCTATCCTTAAACAAAAACAAAAAACAAAAAATCTTGCTATTTTCCCACTTTCTATAATTTTTAAAAAAGTTCAGTTACAGAGTTGCTGTTCTGAACTGTTTGTAAGTTTCTTGGAGGCCAGTGCTTACTTGGGCTAAAGGGAAGTCTCTGTGTTCACCAGTGGCAGTGGTTAACACTGAGCAGCCTGCCTGTCCCTGTAGGAGTGGTTACTGCCTAGAAACTGTAGTTTTATTGGCCATTTTGGGTCAATTCCAAACTCCTTGATCTCTCTCTCTTAAAACCCTGCAACTGCATGGTTTTGGCATCTTTCCAGGCTTGATAGTTGTTGCTGAAGCACCTACCAAGAGGAGAAAATGCTGAGAGAAGAAAGGAGCCACTTTTGAGATTTTAAGTATTTTCTTCTGATTTATTTCTTAGAAAAACTGCATTGCCACCTACTTTTTGGCATTTTCTTGCTTGCAAAAGTTGATATCTGTGTTAGAAACAGTATTTAGAACATACCTAGAGCCTGTTTATTGCATTTTTTGTGTTGCACTTAATTTAAAATTGTTTTTCTTAAAATTGCATTTTACCTGCCTCTGACCTAGCACACACATGTTGGGGTCATTTATTGCACTGTTCTGACTAGTTTGCTACTTGTGTGTCTCTGCTATCCTTAAACAAAAACAAAAAAAAATCTTGCTATTTTCCCACTTTCTATAATTTAAAAAAGTTCAGTTACAGAGTTGCTGTTCTGAACTGTTTGTAAGTTTCTTGGAGGCCAGTGCTTACTTGGGCTAAAGGGAAGTCTCTGTGTTCACCAGTGGCAGTGGTTAACACTGAGCAGCCTGCCTGTCCCTGTAGGAGTGGTTACTGCCTAGAAACTGTAGTTTTATTGGCCATTTTGGGTCAATTCCAAACTCCTTGATCTCTCTCTCTTAAAACCCTGCAGCCGCATGGTTTTGGCATCTTTCCAGGCTTGATAGTTGTTGCTGAAGCACCTACCAAGAGGAGAAAATGCTGAGAGAAGAAAGGAGCCACTTTTGAGATTTTAAGTATTTTCTTCTGATTTATTTCTTAGAAAAACTGCATTGCCGCCTACTTTTCGGCATTTTCTTGCTTGCAAAAGTTGATATCTGTGTTAGAAACAGTATTTAGAACATACCTAGAGCCTGTTTATTGCATTTTTGTGTTGCACTTAATTTAAAATTGTTTTTCTTAAAATTGCATTTTACCTGCCTCTGACCTAGCACACACATGTTGGGGTCATTTATTGCACTGTTCTGACTAGTTTGCTACTTGTGTGTCTCTGCTATCCTTAAACAAAAAAACAAAAAAAAAATCTTGCTATTTTCCCACATTCTATAATTAAAAAAAGTTCAGTTACAGAGTTGCTTTTCTGAACTGTTTGTAAGTTTCTAGGAGGCCAGTGCTTACTTGGGCTAAAGGGAAGTCTCTGTGTTCACGAGTGGCAGTGGTAAACACTGAGTAGCCTGCCTGTCCCTGTAGGAGTGGTTACTGCCTAGTAACTGTAGTTTTTTTGACCATTTTGTGTCATTTCCAAACTCCTTGATCTCTCTCTTAAAAGCCTGCAGCCACATGATTTTGGCATCTTTTCAGGCTTGATAGTTGTTGCTGAAGCACCTACCAAGAGGAGAAAACGCTGAGAGAAGAAAGGAGCCACTTTTGAGATTTTAAGTATTTTTTTCTGATTTATTTCTTAGAAAAACTTCATTTCCACCTACTTTTTGGCATTTTCCTGCTTGCAAAAGTTGATAACTGTGTTAGAAACAGTATTTAGAACATACCTAGAGCCGGTTTATTGCATTTTTTGTGTTGCACTTAATTTAAAATAGTATTTTCTTAAAATTGCAATTTACCTGCCTCTGGCCTAGCACACATGTGTTGGGGTCATTTATTGCACTTTTCTGACTAGTTTGCTACTTGTGTGTCTCTGCTATCCTTAAACAAACAAAAAAAAAAAATCTTGCTATTTTCCCACTTTCTATAATTTTAAAAAAGTTCAGTTACAGAGTTGCTGTTCTGAACTGTTTGTAAGTTTCTTGGAGGCCAGTGCTTACTTGGGCTAAAGGGAAGTCTCTGTGTTCACCAGTGGCAGTGGTTAACACTGAGCAGCCTGCCTGTCCCTGTAGGAGTGGTTACTGCCTAGAAACTGTAGTTTTATTGGCCATTTTGGGTCAATTCCAAACTCCTTGATCTCTCTCTCTTAAAACCCTGCAACCGCATGGTTTTGGCATCTTTCCAGGCTTGATAGTTGTTGCTGAAGCACCTACCAAGAGGAGAAAATGCTGAGAGAAGAAAGGAGCCACTTTTGAGATTTTAAGTATTTTCTTCTGATTTATTTCTTAGAAAAACTGCATTGCCACCTACTTTTGGCATTTTCTTGCTTGCAAAAGTTGATATCTGTGTTAGAAACAGTATTTAGAACATACCTAGAGCCTGTTTATTGCATTTTTTGTGTTGCACTTAATTTAAAATAGTTTTTTCTTAAAATTGCATTTTACCTGCCTCTGACCTAGCACACACATGTTGGGGTCATTTATTGCACTGTTCTGACTAGTTTGCTACTTGTGTGTCTCTGCTATCCTTAAACAAAAACAAAAAAAAAAAATCTTGCTATTTTCCCACTTTCTATAATTTAAAAAAGTTCAGTTACAGAGTTGCTGTTCTGAACTGTTTGTAAGTTTCTTGGAGGCCAGTGCTTACTTGGGCTAAAGGGAAGTCTCTGTGTTCACCAGTGGCAGTGGTTAACACTGAGCAGCCTGCCTGTCCCTGTAGGAGTGGTTACTGCCTAGAAACTGTAGTTTTATTGGCCATTTTGGGTCAATTCCAAACTCCTTGATCTCTCTCTCTTAAAACCCTGCAGCCGCATGGTTTTGGCATCTTTCCAGGCTTGATAGTTGTTGCTGAAGCACCTACCAAGAGGAGAAAATGCTGAGAGAAGAAAGGAGCCACTTTTGAGATTTTAAGTATTTTCTTCTGATTTATTTCTTAGAAAAACTGCATTGCCACCTACTTTTTGGCATTTTCTTGCTTGCAAAAGTTGATATCTGTGTTAGAAACAGTATTTAGAACATACCTAGAGCCTGTTTATTGCATTTTTTGTGTTGCACTTAATTTAAAATTGTTTTTCTTAAAATTGCATTTTACCTGCCTCTGACCTAGCACACACATGTTGGGGTCATTTATTGCACTGTTCTGACTAGTTTGCTACTTGTGTGTCTCTGCTATCCTTAAACAAAACAAAAAACAAAAAAAATCTTGCTATTTTCCCACTTTCTATAATTTAAAAAAGTTCAGTTACAGAGTTGCTGTTCTGAACTGTTTGTAAGTTTCTTGGAGGCCAGTGCTTACTTGGGCTAAAGGGAAGTCTCTGTGTTCACCAGTGGCAGTGGTTAACACTGAGCAGCCTGCCTGTCCCTGTAGGAGTGGTTACTGCCTAGAAACTGTAGTTTTATTGGCCATTTTGGGTCAATTCCAAACTCCTTGATCTCTCTCTTAAAACCCTGCAACTGCATGGTTTTGGCATCTTTCCAGGCTTGATAGTTGTTGCTGAAGCACCTACCAAGAGGAGAAAATGCTGAGAGAAGAAAGGAGCCACTTTTGAGATTTTAAGTATTTTCTTCTGATTTATTTCTTAGAAAAACTGCATTGCCACCTACTTTTGGACGTTTTCTTGCTTGCAAAAGTTGATATCTGTGTTAGAAACAGTATTTAGAACATACCTAGAGCCTGTTTATTGCATTTTTTGTGTTGCACTTAATTTAAAATTGTTTTTCTTAAAATTGCATTTTACCTGCCTCTGACCTAGCACACATGTTGGGGTCATTTATTGCACTGTTCTGACTAGTTTGCTACTTGTGTGTCTCTGCTATCCTTAAACAAAAAAAAAAAAAAAAATCTTGCTATTTTCCCACTTTCTATAATTTAAAAAAGTTCAGTTACAGAGTTGCTGTTCTGAACTGTTTGTAAGTTTCTTGGAGGCCAGTGCTTACTTGGGCTAAAGGGAAGTCTCTGTGTTCACCAGTGGCAGTGGTTAACACTGAGCAGCCTGCCTGTCCCTGTAGGAGTGGTTACTGCCTAGAAACTGTAGTTTTATTGGCCATTTTGGGTCAATTCCAAACTCCTTGATCTCTCTCTCTTAAAACCCTGCAGCCGCATGGTTTTGGCATCTTTCCAGGCTTGATAGTTGTTGCTGAAGCACCTACCAAGAGGAGAAAATGCTGAGAGAAGAAAGGAGCCACTTTTGAGATTTTAAGTATTTTCTTCTGATTTATTTCTTAGAAAAACTGCATTGCCACCTACTTTTTGGCATTTTCTTGCTTGCAAAAGTTGATATCTGTGTTAGAAACAGTATTTAGAACATACCTAGAGCCTGTTTATTGCATTTTTTGTGTTGCACTTAATTTAAAATTGTTTTTTCTTAAAATTGCATTTTACCTGCCTCTGACCTAGCACACATGTTGGGGTCATTTATTGCACTGTTCTGACTAGTTTGCTACTTGTGTGTCTCTGCTATCCTTAAACAAAAAAAAAACAAAAAAATCTTGCTATTTTCCCACTTTCTATAATTTAAAAAAGTTCAGTTACAGAGTTGCTGTTCTGAACTGTTTGTAAGTTTCTTGGAGGCCAGTGCTTACTTGGGCTAAAGGGAAGTCTCTGTGTTCACCAGTGGCAGTGGTTAACACTGAGCAGCCTGCCTGTCCCTGTAGGAGTGGTTACTGCCTAGAAACTGTAGTTTTATTGGCCATTTTGGGTCAATTCCAAACTCCTTGATCTCTCTCTCTTAAAACCCTGCAGCCGCATGGTTTTGGCATCTTTCCAGGCTTGATAGTTGTTGCTGAAGCACCTACCAAGAGGAGAAAATGCTGAGAGAAGAAAGGAGCCACTTTTGAGATTTTAAGTATTTTCTTCTGATTTATTTCTTAGAAAAACTGCATTGCCACCTACTTTTCGGCATTTTCTTGCTTGCAAAAGTTGATATCTGTGTTAGAAACAGTATTTAGAACATACCTAGAGCCTGTTTATTGCATTTTTTGTGTTGCACTTAATTTAAAATATTTTTTTCTTAAAATTGCATTTTACCTGCCTCTGACCTAGCACACACATGTTGGGGTCATTTATTGCACTGTTCTGACTAGTTTGCTACTTGTGTGTCTCTGCTATCCTTAAACAAAAAAAAAAAAAAATCTTGCTATTTTCCCACTTTCTATAATTTAAAAAAAGTTCAGTTACAGAGTTGCTGTTCTGAACTGTTTGTAAGTTTCTTGGAGGCCAGTGCTTACTTGGGCTAAAGGGAAGTCTCTGTGTTCACCAGTGGCAGTGGTTAACACTGAGCAGCCTGCCTGTCCCTGTAGGAGTGGTTACTGCCTAGAAACTGTAGTTTTATTGGCCATTTTGGGTCAATTCCAAACTCCTTGATCTCTCTCTCTTAAAACCCTGCAACCGCATGGTTTTGGCATCTTTCCAGGCTTGATAGTTGTTGCTGAAGCACCTACCAAGAGGAGAAAATGCTGAGAGAAGAAAGGAGCCACTTTTGAGATTTTAAGTATTTTCTTCTGATTTATTTCTTAGAAAAACTGCATTGCCACCTACTTTTTGGCATTTTCTTGCTTGCAAAAGTTGATATCTGTGTTAGAAACAGTATTTAGAACATACCTAGAGCCTGTTTATTGCATTTTTGTGTTGCACTTAATTTAAAATTGTTTTTCTTAAAATTGCATTTTACCTGCCTCTGACCTAGCACACACATGTTGGGGTCATTTATTGCACTGTTCTGACTAGTTTGCTACTTGTGTGTCTCTGCTATCCTTAAACAAAAACAAAAAAAAAAATCTTGCTATTTTCCCACTTTCTATAATTAAAAAAAGTTCAGTTACAGAGTTGCTGTTCTGAACTGTTTGTAAGTTTCTTGGAGGCCAGTGCTTACTTGGGCTAAAGGGAAGTCTCTGTGTTCACCAGTGGCAGTGGTTAACACTGAGCAGCCTGCCTGTCCCTGTAGGAGTGGTTACTGCCTAGAAACTGTAGTTTTATTGGCCATTTTGGGTCAATTCCAAACTCCTTGATCTCTCTCTCTTAAAACCCTGCAACCGCATGGTCTTGGCATCTTTCCAGGCTTGATAGTTGTTGCTGAAGCACCTACCAAGAGGAGAAAATGCTGAGAGAAGAAAGGAGCCACTTTTGAGATTTTAAGTATTTTCTTCTGATTTATTTCTTAGAAAAACTGCATTGCCACCTACTTTTTGGCATTTTCTTGCTTGCAAAAGTTGATATCTGTGTTAGAAACAGTATTTAGAACATACCTAGAGCCTGTTTATTGCATTTTTGTGTTGCACTTAATTTAAAATTGTTTTTCTTAAAATTGCATTTTACCTGCCTCTGACCTAGCACACACATGTTGGGGTCATTTATTGCACTGTTCTGACTAGTTTGCTACTTGTGTGTCTCTGCTATCCTTAAACAAAAAAAAAAAAAATCTTGCTATTTTCCCACTTTCTATAATTTAAAAAAAGTTCAGTTACAGAGTTGCTGTTCTGAACTGTTTGTAAGTTTCTTGGAGGCCAGTGCTTACTTGGGCTAAAGGGAAGTCTCTGTGTTCACCAGTGGCAGTGGTTAACACTGAGCAGCCTGCCTGTCCCTGTAGGAGTGGTTACTGCCTAGAAACTGTAGTTTTATTGGCCATTTTGGGTCAATTCCAAACTCCTTGATCTCTCTCTCTTAAAACCCTGCAGCCGCATGGTTTTGGCATCTTTCCAGGCTTGATAGTTGTTGCTGAAGCACCTACCAAGAGGAGAAAATGCTGAGAGAAGAAAGGAGCCACTTTTGAGATTTTAAGTATTTTCTTCTGATTTATTTCTTAGAAAAACTGCATTGCCGCCTACTTTTGGCATTTTCTTGCTTGCAAAAGTTGATATCTGTGTTAGAAACAGTATTTAGAACATACCTAGAGCCTGTTTATTGCATTTTTTGTGTTGCACTTAATTTAAAATCTTTTTTCTTAAAATTGCATTTTACCTGCCTCTGACCTAGCACACACGTTGGGGTCATTTATTGCACTGTTCTGACTAGTTTCCTACTTGTGTTTCTCTGCTATCCTTAAACAAAAAAAACAAAAAATCTTGCTATTTTCCCACTTTCTATAATTTAAAAAAAGTTCAGTTACAGAGTTGCTGTTCTGAACTGTTTGTAAGTTTCTTGGAGGCCAGTGCTTACTTGGGCTAAAGGGAAGTCTCTGTGTTCACCAGTGGCAGTGGTTAACACTGAGCAGCCTGCCTGTCCCTGTAGGAGTGGTTACTGCCTAGTAACTGTAGTTTTATTGGCCATTTTGGGTCAATTCCAAACTCCTTGATCTCTCTCTTAAAACCCTGCAGCCACATGATTTTGGCATCTTTCCAGGCTTGATAGTTGTTGCTGAAGCACCTACCAAGAGGAGAAAATGCTGAGAGAAGAAAGGAGCCACTTTTGAGATTTTAAGTATTTTTTTCTGATTTATTTCTTAGAAAAACTGCATTGCCACCTACTTTTTGCATTTTCCTGCTTGCAAAAGTTGATATCTGTGTTAGAAACAGTATTTAGAACATACCTAGAGCCTGTTTATTGCATTTTTTGTGTTGCACTTAATTTAAAATTGTTTTTCTTAAAATTGCATTTTACCTGCCTCTGACCTAGCACACACATGTTGGGGTCATTTATTGCACTGTTCTGACTAGTTTGCTACTTGTGTGTCTCTGCTATCCTTAAACAAAAACAAAAAAAAAATCTTGCTATTTTCCCACTTTCTATAATTTAAAAAAGTTCAGTTACAGAGTTGCTGTTCTGAACTGTTTGTAAGTTTCTTGGAGGCCAGTGCTTACTTGGGCTAAAGGGAAGTCTCTGTGTTCACCAGTGGCAGTGGTTAACACTGAGCAGCCTGCCTGTCCCTGTAGGAGTGGTTACTGCCTAGAAACTGTAGTTTTATTGGCCATTTTGGGTCAATTCCAAACTCCTTGATCTCTCTCTCTTAAAACCCTGCAACAGCATGGTTTTGGCATCTTTCCAGGCTTGATAGTTGTTGCTGAAGCACCTACCAAGAGGAGAAAATGCTGAGAGAAGAAAGGAGCCACTTTTGAGATTTTAAGTATTTTCTTCTGATTTATTTCTTAGAAAAACTGCATTGCCACCTACTTTTTGGCATTTTCTTGCTTGCAAAAGTTGATATCTGTGTTAGAAACAGTATTTAGAACATACCTAGAGCCTGTTTATTGCATTTTTGTGTTGCACTTAATTTAAAATTTTTTTCTTAAAATTGCATTTTACCTGCCTCTGACCTAGCACACATGTGTTGGGGTCATTTATTGCACTGTTCTGACTAGTTTGCTACTTGTGTGTCTCTGCTATCCTTAAACAAAAAAAAAAAAAAAATCTTGCTATTTTCCCACTTTCTATAATTTTAAAAAAAAGTTCAGTTACAGAGTTGCTGTTCTGAACTGTTTGTAAGTTTCTTGGAGGCCAGTGCTTACTTGGGCTAAAGGGAAGTCTCTGTGTTCACCAGTGGCAGTGGTTAACACTGAGCAGCCTGCCTGTCCCTGTAGGAGTGGTTACTGCCTAGAAACTGTAGTTTTATTGGCCATTTTGGGTCAATTCCAAACTCCTTGATCTCTCTCTCTTAAAACCCTGCAGCCGCATGGTTTTGGCATCTTTCCAGGCTTGATAGTTGTTGCTGAAGCACCTACCAAGAGGAGAAAATGCTGAGAGAAGAAAGGAGCCACTTTTGAGATTTTAAGTATTTTTTCCTGATTTATTTCTTAGAAAAACTGCATTGCCACCTACTTTTTGGCATTTTCCTGCTTGCAAAAGTTGATATCTGTGTTAGAAACAGTATTTAGAACATACCTAGAGCCTGTTTATTGCATTTTTTGTGTTGCACTTAATTTAAAATTGTTTTTCTTAAAATTGCATTTTACCTGCCACTGGCCTAGCACACACATATTGGGGTCATTTATTGCACTGTTCTGACTAGTTTGCTACTTGTGTGTCTCTGCTATCCTTAAACAAAAAAAACAAAAAAAAAAATCTTGCTATTTTCCCACTTTCTATAATTTAAAAAAAGTTCAGTTACAGAGTTGCTGTTCTGAACTGTTTGTAAGTTTCTTGGAGGCCAGTGCTTACTTGGGCTAAAGGGAAGTCTCTGTGTTCACCAGTGGCAGTGGTTAACACTGAGCAGCCTGCCTGTCCCTGTAGGAGTGGTTACTGCCTAGAAACTGTAGTTTTATTGGCCATTTTGGGTCAATTCCAAACTCCTTGATCTCTCTCTCTTAAAACCCTGCAGCCGCATGGTTTTGGCATCTTTCCAGGCTTGATAGTTGTTGCTGAAGCACCTACCAAGAGGAGAAAATGCTGAGAGAAGAAAGGAGCCACTTTTGAGATTTTAAGTATTTTCTTCTGATTTATTTCTTAGAAAAACTGCATTGCCACCTACTTTTTGGCATTTTCTTGCTTGCAAAAGTTGATATCTGTGTTAGAAACAGTATTTAGAACATACCTAGAGCCTGTTTATTGCATTTTTTGTGTTGCACTTAATTTAAAATTGTTTTTCTTAAAATTGCATTTTACCTGCCTCTGACCTAGCACACACATGTTGGGGTCATTTATTGCACTGTTCTGACTAGTTTGCTACTTGTGTGTCTCTGCTATCCTTAAACAAAAAAAAAAAAAATCTTGCTATTTTCCCACTTTCTATAATTTAAAAAAAGTTCAGTTACAGAGTTGCTGTTCTGAACTGTTTGTAAGTTTCTTGGAGTCCAGTGCTTACTTGGGCTAAAGGGAAGTCTCTGTGTTCAGCAGTGGCAGTGGTTAACACTGAGCAGCCTGCCTGTCCCTGTAGGAGTGGTTACTGCCTAGTAACTGCAGTTTTATTGGCCATTTTGGGTCAATTTCAAACTCCTTGATCTCTCTCTTAAAACCCTGCAGCTGCATGGTTTTGGCATCTTTCCAGGCTTGATAGTTGTTGCTGAAGCACCTACCAAGAGGAGAAAATGCTGAGAGAAGAAAGGAGCCACTTTTGAGATTTTAAGTATTTTCTTCTGATTTATTTCTTAGAAAAACTGCATTGCCACCTACTTTTCGGCATTTTCTTGCTTGCAAAAGTTGATATCTGTGTTAGAAACAGTATTTAGAACATACCTAGAGCCTGTTTATTGCATTTTTGTGTTGCACTTAATTTAAAATTGTTTTTCTTAAAATTGCATTTTACCTGCCTCTGACCTAGCACACACATGTTGGGGTCATTTATTGCACTGTTCTGACTAGTTTGCTACTTGTGTGTCTCTGCTATCCTTAAACAAAAACAAAAAAAACAAAAAATCTTGCTATTTTCCCACTTTCTATAATTTAAAAAAGTTCAGTTACAGAGTTGCTGTTCTGAACTGTTTGTAAGTTTCTTGGAGGCCAGTGCTTACTTGGGCTAAAGGGAAGTCTCTGTGTTCACCAGTGGCAGTGGTTAACACTGAGCAGCCTGCCTGTCCCTGTAGGAGTGGTTACTGCCTAGAAACTGTAGTTTTATTGGCCATTTTGGGTCAATTCCAAACTCCTTGATCTCTCTCTCTTAAAACCCTGCAGCCGCATGGTTTTGGCATCTTTCCAGGCTTGATAGTTGTTGCTGAAGCACCTACCAAGAGGAGAAAATGCTGAGAGAAGAAAGGAGCCACTTTTGAGATTTTAAGTATTTTCTTCTGATTTATTTCTTAGAAAAACTGCATTGCCACCTACTTTTCGGCATTTTCTTGCTTGCAAAAGTTGATATCTGTGTTAGAAACAGTATTTAGAACATACCTAGAGCCTGTTTATTGCATTTTTGTGTTGCACTTAATTTAAAATTGTTTTTCTTAAAATTGCATTTTACCTGCCTCTGACCTAGCACACACATGTTGGGGTCATTTATTGCACTGTTCTGACTAGTTTGCTACTTGTGTGTCTCTGCTATCCTTAAACAAAAACAAAAAATCTTGCTATTTTCCCACTTTCTATAATTTAAAAAAGTTCAGTTACAGAGTTGCTGTTCTGAACTGTTTGTAAGTTTCTTGGAGGCCAGTGCTTACTTGGGCTAAAGGGAAGTCTCTGTGTTCACCAGTGGCAGTGGTTAACACTGAGCAGCCTGCCTGTCCCTGTAGGAGTGGTTACTGCCTAGAAACTGTAGTTTTATTGGCCATTTTGGGTCAATTCCAAACTCCTTGATCTCTCTCTCTTAAAACCCTGCAGCCGCATGGTTTTGGCATCTTTCCAGGCTTGATAGTTGTTGCTGAAGCACCTACCAAGAGGAGAAAATGCTGAGAGAAGAAAGGAGCCACTTTTGAGATTTTAAGTATTTTTTCCTGATTTATTTCTTAGAAAAACTGCATTGCCACCTACTTTTTGGCATTTTCCTGCTTGCAAAAGTTGATATCTGTGTTAGAAACAGTATTTAGAACATACCTAGAGCCTGTTTATTGCATTTTTTGTGTTGCACTTAATTTAAAATTGTTTTTCTTAAAATTGCATTTTACCTGCCTCTGACCTAGCACACATATTGGGGTCATTTATTGCACTGTTCTGACTAGTTTGCTACTTGTGTGTCTCTGCTATCCTTAAACAAAAAAAAAAAAAAATCTTGCTATTTTCCCACTTTCTATAATTTAAAAAAAGTTCAGTTACAGAGTTGCTGTTCTGAACTGTTTGTAAGTTTCTTGGAGGCCAGTGCTTACTTGGGCTAAAGGGAAGTCTCTGTGTTCACCAGTGGCAGTGGTTAACACTGAGCAGCCTGCCTGTCCCTGTAGGAGTGGTTACTGCCTAGAAACTGTAGTTTTATTGGCCATTTTGGGTCAATTCCAAACTCCTTGATCTCTCTCTCTTAAAACCCTGCAACCGCATGGTTTTGGCATCTTTCCAGGCTTGATAGTTGTTGCTGAAGCACCTACCAAGAGGAGAAAATGCTGAGAGAAGAAAGGAGCCACTTTTGAGATTTTAAGTATTTTCTTCTGATTTATTTCTTAGAAAAACTGCATTGCCACCTACTTTTTGGCATTTTCTTGCTTGCAAAAGTTGATATCTGTGTTAGAAACAGTATTTAGAACATACCTAGAGCCTGTTTATTGCATTTTTTGTGTTGCACTTAATTTAAAATTGTTTTTCTTAAAATTGCATTTTACCTGCCTCTGACCTAGCACACACATGTTGGGGTCATTTATTGCACTGTTCTGACTAGTTTGCTACTTGTGTGTCTCTGCTATCCTTAAACAAAAACAAAAAAAATCTTGCTATTTTCCCACTTTCTATAATTTAAAAAAGTTCAGTTACAGAGTTGCTGTTCTGAACTGTTTGTAAGTTTCTTGGAGGCCAGTGCTTACTTGGGCTAAAGGGAAGTCTCTGTGTTCACCAGTGGCAGTGGTTAACACTGAGCAGCCTGCCTGTCCCTGTAGGAGTGGTTACTGCCTAGAAACTGTAGTTTTATTGGCCATTTTGGGTCAATTCCAAACTCCTTGATCTCTCTCTCTTAAAACCCTGCAGCTGCATGGTTTTGGCATCTTTCCAGGCTTGATAGTTGTTGCTGAAGCACCTACCAAGAGGAGAAAATGCTGAGAGAAGAAAGGAGCCACTTTTGAGATTTTAAGTATTTTCTTCTGATTTATTTCTTAGAAAAACTGCATTGCCACCTACTTTTCGGCATTTTCTTGCTTGCAAAAGTTGATATCTGTGTTAGAAACAGTATTTAGAACATACCTAGAGCCTGTTTATTGCATTTTTGTGTTGCACTTAATTTAAAATTGTTTTTTTCTTAAAATTGCATTTTACCTGCCTCTGACCTAGCACACATGTTGGGGTCATTTATTGCACTGTTCTGACTAGTTTGCTACTTGTGTGTCTCTGCTATCCTTAAACAAAAACAAAAAAAAAATCTTGCTATTTTCCCACTTTCTATAATTTAAAAAAGTTCAGTTACAGAGTTGCTGTTCTGAACTGTTTGTAAGTTTCTTGGAGGCCAGTGCTTACTTGGGCTAAAGGGAAGTCTCTGTGTTCACCAGTGGCAGTGGTTAACACTGAGCAGCCTGCCTGTCCCTGTAGGAGTGGTTACTGCCTAGAAACTGTAGTTTTATTGGCCATTTTGGGTCAATTCCAAACTCCTTGATCTCTCTCTCTTAAAACCCTGCAGCCACATGGTTTTGGCATCTTTCCAGGCTTGATAGTTGTTGCTGAAGCACCTACCAAGAGGAGAAAATGCTGAGAGAAGAAAGGAGCCACTTTTGAGATTTTAAGTATTTTCTTCTGATTTATTTCTTAGAAAAACTGCATTGCCACCTACTTTTAGAATTTTCTTGCTTGCAAAAGTTGATATCTGTGTTAGAAACAGTATTTAGAAAATACCTAGAGCCTGTTTATTGCATTTATGGTGTTGCACTTAATTTAAAATTGTTTTTCTTAAAATTGCATTTTACCTGCCTCTGACCTAGCACACATGTTGGGGTCATTTATTGCACTGTTCTGACTAGTTTGCTACTTGTGTGTCTCTGCTATCCTTAAACAAAAACAAAAAACAAAAAATCTTGCTATTTTCCCACTTTCTATAATTAAAAAAAGTTCAGTTACAGAGTTGCTGTTCTGAACTGTTTGTAAGTTTCTTGGAGGCCAGTGCTTACTTGGGCTAAAGGGAAGTCTCTGTGTTCACCAGTGGCAGTGGTTAACACTGAGCAGCCTGCCTGTCCCTGTAGGAGTGGTTACTGCCTAGAAACTGTAGTTTTATTGGCCATTTTGGGTCAATTCCAAACTCCTTGATCTCTCTCTCTTAAAACCCTGCAGCTGCATGGTTTTGGCATCTTTCCAGGCTTGATAGTTGTTGCTGAAGCACCTACAAAGAGGAGAAAATGCTGAGAGAAGAAAGGAGCCACTTTTGAGATTTTAAGTATTTTCTTCTGATTTATTTCTTAGAAAAACTGCATTGCCGCCTACTTTTTCGACATTTCTTGCTTGCAAAAGTTGATATCTGTGTTAGAACCAGTATTTAGAACATACCTAGAGCCTGTTTATTGCATTTTTTGTGTTGCACTTAATTTAATAGTTTTTTCTTTAAATTGCATTTTACCTGCCTCTGACCCAGCACACACATGTTGGGGTCATTAATTGCACTGTTCTGACTAGTTTGCTACTTGTGTGTCTCTGCTATCCTTAAACAAAAAAAAAACAAAAATCTTGCTATTTTCCCACTTTCTATAATTTAATAAAAAGTTCAGTTACAGAGTTGCTGTTCTGAACTGTTTGTAAGTTTCTTGGAGGCCAGTGCTTACTTGGGCTAAAGGGAAGTCTCTGTGTTCACCAGTGGCAGTGGTTAACACTGAGCAGCCTGCCTGTCCCTGTAGAAGTGGTTACTGCCTAGAAACTGTAGTTTTATTGGCCATTTTGGGTCAATTCCAAACTCCTTGATCTCTCTCTCTTAAAACCCTGCAGCCACATGGTTTTGGCATCTTTCCAGGCTTGATAGTTGTTGCTGAAGCACCTACCAAGAGGAGAAAATGCTGAGAGAAGAAAGGAGCCACTTTTGAGATTTTAAGTATTTTCTTCTGATTTATTTCTTAGAAAAACTGCATTGCCACCTACTTTTTGGCATTTTCTTGCTTGCAAAAGTTGATATCTGTGTTAGAAACAGTATTTAGAACATACCTAGAGCCTGTTTATTGCATTTTTTGTGTTGCACTTAATTTAAAATTGTTTTTCTTAAAATTGCATTTTACCTGCCTCTGACCTAGCACACACATGTTGGGGTCATTTATTGCACTGTTCTGACTAGTTTGCTACTTGTGTGTCTCTGCTATCCTTAAACAAAAACAAAACAAAAAAAAATCTTGCTATTTTCCCACTTTCTCTAATTTAAAATTAAGTTCAGTTACAGAGTTGTTGTTCTGAACTGTTTGTAAGTTTCTTGGAGGCCAGTGCTTACTTGGGCTAAAGGGAAGTCTCTGTGTTCACCAGTGGCAGTGGTTAACACTGAGCAGCCTGCCTGTCCCTGTAGGAGTGGTTACTGCCTAGAAACTGTAGTTTTATTGGCCATTTTGGGTCAATTCCAAACTCCTTGATCTCTCTCTCTTAAAACCCTGCAGCCGCATGGTTTTGGCATCTTTCCAGGCTTGATAGTTGTTGCTGAAGCACCTACCAAGAGGAGAAAATGCTGAGAGAAGAAAGGAGCCACTTTTGAGATTTTAAGTATTTTCTTCTGATTTATTTCTTAGAAAAACTGCATTGCCACCTACTTTTTGCATTTTCCTGCTTGCAAAAGTTGATATCTGTGTTAGAAACAGTATTTAGAACATACCTAGAGCCTGTTTATTGCATTTTGGTGTTGCACTTAATTTAAAATTGTTTTTTCCTAAAATTGCATTTTACCTGCCTCTGACCTAGCACACATGTTGGAGTCATTTATTACACTGTTCTGACTAGTTTGCTACTTGTGTGTCTCTGCTATCCTTAAACAAAAACAAAAAAAAAATCTTGCTATTTTCCCACTTTCTATAATTTAAAAAAAGTTCAGTTACAGAGTTGCTGTTCAGAACTGTTTGTAAGTTTCTTGGAGGCCAGTGCTTACTTGGGCTAAAGGGAAGTCTCTGTGTTCACCAGTGGCAGTGGTAAACACTGAGCAGCCTGCTTGTCCCTGTAGGAGTGGTTACTGCCTAGAAACTGTAGTTTTATTGGCCATTTTGGGTCAATTCCAAACTCCTTGATCTCTCTCTCTTAAAACCCTGCAGCTGCATGGTTTTGGCATCTTTCCAGGCTTGATAGTTGTTGCTGAAGCACCTACCAAGAGGAGAAAATGCTGAGAGAAGAAAGGAGCCACTTTTGAGATTTTAAGTATTTTCTTCTGATTTATTTCTTAGAAAAACTGCATTGCCACCTACTTTTCGGCATTTTCTTGCTTGCAAAAGTTGATATCTGTGTTAGAAACAGTATTTAGAACATACCTAGAGCCTGTTTATTGCATTTTTTGTGTTGCACTTAATTTAAAATATTTTTTCTTAAAATTGCATTTTACCTGCCTCTGACCTAGCACACACATGTTGGGGTCATTTATTGCACTGTTCTGACTAGTTTGCTACTTGTGTGTCTCTGCTATCCTTAAACAAAAACAAAAAAACAAAAAAATCTTGCTATTTTCCCACTTTCTATAATTTAAAAAAAAGTTCAGTTACAGAGTTGCTGTTCTGAACTGTTTGTAAGTTTCTTGGAGGCCAGTGCTTACTTGGGCTAAAGGGAAGTCTCTGTGTTCACCAGTGGCAGTGGTTAACACTGAGCAGCCTGCCTGTCCCTGTAGGAGTGGTTACTGCCTAGAAACTGTAGTTTTATTGGCCATTTTGGGTCAATTCCAAACTCCTTGATCTCTCTCTCTTAAAACCCTGCAGCCGCATGGTTTTGGCATCTTTCCAGGCTTGATAGTTGTTGCTGAAGCACCTACCAAGAGGAGAAAATGCTGAGAGAAGAAAGGAGCCACTTTTGAGATTTTAAGTATTTTCTTCTGATTTATTTCTTAGAAAAACTGCATTGCCGCCTACTTTTGGCATTTTCTTGCTTGCAAAAGTTGATATCTGTGTTAGAAACAGTATTTAGAACATACCTAGAGCCTGTTTATTGCATTTTTTGTGTTGCACTTAATTTAAAATTGTTTTTTCTTAAAATTGCATTTTACCTGCCTCTGACCTAGCACACATGTTGGGGTCATTTATTGCACTGTTCTGACTAGTTTGCTACTTGTGTGTCTCTGCTATCCTTAAACAAAAACAAAAAAATCTTGCTATTTTCCCACTTTCTATAATTTAAAAAAGTTCAGTTACAGAGTTGCTGTTCTGAACTGTTTGTAAGTTTCTTGGAGGCCAGTGCTTACTTGGGCTAAAGGGAAGTCTCTGTGTTCACCAGTGGCAGTGGTTAACACTGAGCAGCCTGCCTGTCCCTGTAGGAGTGGTTACTGCCTAGAAACTGTAGTTTTATTGGCCATTTTGGGTCAATTCCAAACTCCTTGATCTCTCTCTCTTAAAACCCTGCAACCACATGGTTTTGGCATCTTTCCAGGCTTGATAGTTGTTGCTGAAGCACCTACCAAGAGGAGAAAATGCTGAGAGAAGAAAGGAGCCACTTTTGAGATTTTAAGTATTTTCTTCTGATTTATTTCTTAGAAAAACTGCATTGCCGCCTACTTTTCAGCATTTTCTTGCTTGCAAAAGTTGATATCTGTGTTAGAAACAGTATTTAGAACATACCTAGAGCCTGTTTATTGCATTTTTGTGTTGCACTTAATTTAAAATTGTTTTTCTTAAAATTGCATTTTACCTGCCTCTGACCTAGCACACATGTGTTGGGGTCATTTATTGCACTGTTCTGACTAGTTTGCTACTTGTGTGTCTCTGCTATCCTTAAACAAAAAACTAAAAATCTTGCTATTTTCCCACTTTCTATAATTTAAAAAAAGTTCAGTTACAGAGTTGCTGTTCTGAACTGTTTGTAAGTTTCTTGGAGGCCAGTGCTTACTTGGGCTAAAGGGAAGTCTCTGTGTTCACCAGTGGCAGTGGTTAACACTGAGCAGCCTGCCTGTCCCTGTAGGAGTGGTTACTGCCTAGAAACTGTAGTTTTATTGGCCATTTTGGGTCAATTCCAAACTCCTTGATCTCTCTCTCTTAAAACCCTGCAGCCGCATGGTTTTGGCATCTTTCCAGGCTTGATAGTTGTTGCTGAAGCACCTACCAAGAGGAGAAAATGCTGAGAGAAGAAAGGAGCCACTTTTGAGATTTTAAGTATTTTCTTGTGATTTATTTCTTAGAAAAACTGCATTGCCACCTACTTTTTGGCATTTTCTTGATTGCAAAAGTTGATATCTGGGTTAGAAACAGTATTTAGAACATACCCAGAGCCTGTTTATTGCATTTTTGTGTTGCACTTAATTTAAAATTGTTTTTCTTAAAATTGCATTTTACCTGCCTCTGACCTAGCACACACGTGTTGGGGTCATTTACTGCACTGTTCTGAATAGTTTGCAACTTGTGTGTCTCTGCTATCCTTAAACAAAATAAAAAAAACAAAAAAACTAGCTATTTTCCCACTTTCTCTAATTTAAACAAAAGTTCAGTTACAGAGCTGCTGTTCTGAACTGTTTGTAAGTTTCTTGGAGGCCAGTGCTTACTTGGGCTAAAGGGAAGTCTCTGTGTTCACCAGTGGCAGTGGTTAACACTTAGCAGTCTGCCTGTCCCTGTAGGAGTGGTTACTGCCTAGAGACTGTAGTTTTATTGGCCATTTTGGGTCAATTCCAAACTCCTTGATCTCTCTCTCTTAAAACCCTGCAGCCGCATGGTTTTGGCATCTTTCCAGGCTTGATAGTTGTTGCTGAAGCACCTACCAAGAGGAGAAAATGCTGAGAGAAGAAAGGAGCCACTTTTGAGATTTTAAGTATTTTTTCTGATTTATTTCTTAGAAAAACTGCATTGCCACCTACTTTTGGCATTTTCCTGCTTGCAAAAGTTGATATCTGTGTTAGAAACAGTATTTAGAATATACCTAGAGCTTGTTTATTGTATTTTTGTGTTGCACTTAATTTAAAATCGTTTTTTTCTTTAAATTGCATTTTACCTGCCTCTGACCTAGCACACACATGTTGGGGTCATTTATTGCACTGTTCTGACTAGTTTGCTACTTGTGTGTCTCTGCTATCCTTAAACAAAAACAAAAAAAAAAATCTTGCTATTTTCCCACTTTCTATAATTTAAAAAAGTTCAGTTACAGAGTTGCTGTTCTGAACTGTTTGTAAGTTTCTTGGAGGCCAGTGCTTACTTGGGCTAAAGGGAAGTCTCTGTGTTCACCAGTGGCAGTGGTTAACACTGAGCAGCCTGCCTGTCCCTGTAGGAGTGGTTACTGCCTAGAAACTGTAGTTTTATTGGCCATTTTGGGTCAATTCCAAACTCCTTGATCTCTCTCTTAAAACCCTGCAGCCACATGGTTTTGGCATCTTTCCAGGCTTGATAGTTGTTGCTGAAGCACCTACCAAGAGGAGAAAATGCTGAGAGAAGAAAGGAGCCACTTTTGAGATTTTAAGTATTTTCTTCTGATTTATTTCTTAGAAAAACTGCATTGCCGCCTACTTTTTGGCATTTTCTTGCTTGCAAAAGTTGATATCTGTGTTAGAAACAGTATTTAGAACATACCTAGAGCCTGTTTATTGCATTTTTGTGTTGCACTTAATTTAAAATTGTTTTTTCTTAAAATTGCATTTTACCTGCCTCTGACCTAGCACACATGTTGGGGTCATTTATTGCACTGTTCTGACTAGTTTGCTACTTGTGTGTCTCTGCTATCTTTAAACAAAACAAAAAAAAAAAAATCTTGCTCTTTTCCCACTTTCTATAATTAAAAAAAGGTTCAGTTACAGAGTTGCTGTTCTGAGCTGTTTGTAAGTTTCTTGGAGGCCAGTGCTTACTTGGGCTAAAGGGAAGTCTCTATGTTCACCAGTGGCAGTGTTTAACACTGAGCAGCCTGCCTGTCCCTGTAGAAGTGGTTACTGCCTAGAAACTGTAGTTTTATTGGCCATTTTGGGTCAATTCCAAACTCCTTGATCTCTCTCTCTTAAAACCCTGCAACCGCATGGTCTTGGCATCTTTCCAGGCTTGATAGTTGTTGCTGAAGCACCTACCAAGAGGAGAAAATGCTGAGAGAAGAAAGGAGCCACTTTTGAGATTTTAAGTATTTTCTTCTGATTTATTTCTTAGAAAAACTGCATTGCCGCCTACTTTTGGCATTTTCTTGCTTGCAAAAGTTGATATCTGTGTTAGAAACAGTATTTAGAACATACCTAGAGCCTGTTTATTGCATTTTTTGTGTTGCACTTAATTTAAAATTGTTTTTCTTAAAATTGCATTTTACCTGCCTCTGACCTAGCACACATGTTGGGGTCATTTATTGCACTGTTCTGACTAGTTTGCTACTTGTGTGTCTCTGCTATCCTTAAACAAAAACAAAAAAATCTTGCTATTTTCCCACTTTCTATAATTTAAAAAAGTTCAGTTACAGAGTTGCTGTTCTGAACTGTTTGTAAGTTTCTTGGAGGCCAGTGCTTACTTGGGCTAAAGGGAAGTCTCTGTGTTCACCAGTGGCAGTGGTTAACACTGAGCAGCCTGCCTGTCCCTGTAGGAGTGGTTACTGCCTAGAAACTGTAGTTTTATTGGCCATTTTGGGTCAATTCCAAACTCCTTGATCTCTCTCTCTTAAAACCCTGCAGCCACATGGTTTTGGCATCTTTCCAGGCTTGATAGTTGTTGCTGAAGCACCTACCAAGAGGAGAAAATGCTGAGAGAAGAAAGGAGCCACTTTTGAGATTTTAAGTATTTTCTTCTGATTTATTTCTTAGAAAAACTGCATTGCCACCTACTTTTCGGCATTTTCTTGCTTGCAAAAGTTGATATCTGTGTTAGAAACAGTATTTAGAACATACCTAGAGCCTGTTTATTGCATTTTTTGTGTTGCACTTAATTTAAAATTGTTTTTCTTAAAATTGCATTTTACCTGCCTCTGACCTAGCACACACATGTTGGGGTCATTTATTGCACTGTTCTGACTAGTTTGCTACTTGTGTGTCTCTGCTATCCTTAAACAAACAAAAAAAAAATCTTGCTATTTTCCCACTTTCTATAATTTAATAAAACGTCCAGTTACAAAGTTGCTGTTCTGAAGTGTTTGTAAGTTTCTTGGAGGCCAGTGCTTACTTGGGCTAAAGGGAAGTCTCTGTGTTCACCAGTGGCAGTGGTTAACACTGAGCAGCCTGCCTGTCCCTGTAGGAGTGGTTACTGCCTAGAAACTGTAGTTTTATTGGCCATTTTGGGTCAATTCCAAACTCCTTGATCTCTCTCTTAAAACCCTGCAACCGCATGGTTTTGGCATCTTTCCAGGCTTGATAGTTGTTGCTGAAGCACCTACCAAGAGGAGAAAATGCTGAGAGAAGAAAGGAGCCACTTTTGAGATTTTAAGTATTTTCTTCTGATTTATTTCTTAGAAAAACTGCATTGCCACCTACTTTTTGGCATTTTCTTGCTTGCAAAAGTTGATATCTGTGTTAGAAACAGTATTTAGAACATACCTAGAGCCTGTTTATTGCATTTTTTGTGTTGCACTTAATTTAAAATTGTTTTTCTTAAAATTGCATTTTACCTGCCTCTGACCTAGCACACATGTTGGGGTCATTTATTGCACTGTTCTGACTAGTTTGCTGCTTGTGTGTCTCTGCTATCCTTAAACAAAAAAAATCTTGCTATTTTCCCACTTTCTATAATTTAAAAAAAGTTAAGTTACAGAGTTGCTGTTCTGAACTGTTTGTAAGTTTCTTGGAGGCCAGTGCTTACTTGGGCTAAAGGGAAGTCTCTGTGTTCACCAGTGGCAGTGGTTAACACTGAGCAGCCTGCCTGTCCCTGTAGGAGTGGTTACTGCCTAGAAACTGTAGTTTTATTGGCCATTTTGGGTCAATTCCAAACTCCTTGATCTCTCTCTCTTAAAACCCTGCAGCCGCATGGTTTTGGCATCTTTCCAGGCTTGATAGTTGTTGCTGAAGCACCTACCAAGAGGAGAAAATGCTGAGAGAAGAAAGGAGCCACTTTTGAGATTTTAAGTATTTTCTTCTGATTTATTTCTTAGAAAAACTGCATTGCCACCTACTTTTTGGCATTTTCTTGCTTGCAAAAGTTGATATCTGTGTTAGAAACAGTATTTAGAACATACCTAGAGCCTGTTTATTGCATTTTTTGTGTTGCACTTAATTTAAAATTGTTTTTTCTTAAAATTGCATTTTACCTGCCTCTGACCTAGCACACATGTTGGGGTCATTTATTGCACTGTTCTGACTAGTTTGCTACTTGTGTGTCTCTGCTATCCTTAAACAAAAACAAAAAAAAATCTTGCTATTTTCCCACTTTCTATAATTTAAAAAAGTTCAGTTACAGAGTTGCTGTTCTGAACTGTTTGTAAGTTTCTTGGAGGCCAGTGCTTACTTGGGCTAAAGGGAAGTCTCTGTGTTCACCAGTGGCAGTGGTTAACACTGAGCAGCCTGCCTGTCCCTGTAGGAGTGGTTACTGCCTAGAAACTGTAGTTTTATTGGCCATTTTGGGTCAATTCCAAACTCCTTGATCTCTCTCTCTTAAAACCCTGCAGCTGCATGGTTTTGGCATCTTTCCAGGCTTGATAGTTGTTGCTGAAGCACCTACCAAGAGGAGAAAATGCTGAGAGAAGAAAGGAGCCACTTTTGAGATTTTAAGTATTTTCTTCTGATTTATTTCTTAGAAAAACTGCATTGCCGCCTACTTTTTGGCATTTTCTTGCTTGCAAAAGTTGATATCTGTGTTAGAAACAGTATTTAGAACATACCTAGAGCCTGTTTATTGCATTTTTTGTGTTGCACTTAATTTAAAATTGTTTTTCTTAAAATTGCATTTTACCTGCCTCTGACCTAGCACACATGTGTTGGGGTCATTTATTGCACTGTTCTGACTAGTTTGCTACTTGTGTGTCTCTGCTATCCTTAAACAAAAAAAAACAAAAAATCTTGCTATTTTCCCACTTTCTATAATTTAAAAAAAGTTCAGTTACAGAGTTGCTGTTCTGAACTGTTTGTAAGTTTCTTGGAGGCCAGTGCTTACTTGGGCTAAAGGGAAGTCTCTGTGTTCACCAGTGGCAGTGGTTAACACTGAGCAGCCTGCCTGTCCCTGTAGGAGTGGTTACTGCCTAGTAACTGTAGTTTTTTTGGCCATTTTGGGTCAATTCCAAACTCCTTGATCTCTCTCTTAAAACCCTGCAGCCACATGATTTTGGCATCTTTTCAGGCTTGATAGTTGTTGCTGAAGCACCTACCAAGAGGAGAAAATGCTGAGAGAAGAAAGGAGCCACTTTTGAGATTTTAAGTATTTTTTTCTGATTTATTTCTTAGAAAAACTTCATTTCCACCTACTTTTTGGCATTTTCCTGCTTGCAAAAGTTGATATCTGTGTTAGAAACAGTATTTAGAACATACCTAGAGCCTGTTTATTGCATTTTTGTGTTGCACTTAATTTAAAATGTTTTTTTCTTAAAATTGCATTTTACCTGCCTCTGACCTAGCACACATGTGTTGGGGTCATTTATTACACGGTTCTGACTAGTTTGCTACTTGTGTGTCTCTGCTATCCTTAAACAAAAAAAAAACAAAAAAACTTGCTATTTTCCCACTTTGTATAATTAAAAAAAAGTTCAGTTACAGAGTTGCTGTTCTGAACTGTTTGTAAGTTTCTTGGAGGCCAGTGCTTACTTGGGCTAAAGGGAAGTCTCTGTGTTCACCAGTGGCAGTGGTTAACACTGAGCAGCCTGCCTGTCCCTGTAGGAGTGGTTACTGCCTAGAAACTGTATTTTTATTGGCCATTTTGGGTGAATTCCAAACTCCTTGATGTCTCTCTCTTATAACTCTGCAGCTCCATGGTTTTGGCATCTTTCCAGGCTTGATCATTGTTGCTGAAGCACCTACCAAGAGGAGAAAATGCTGGGAGAAGAAGAGAGCCACTTTTGAGATTTTAAGTATTTTCTTCTGATTTATTTCTTAGAAAAACTGCATTGCCACCTAGTTTTTGGCATTTTCTTGCTTGTAAAAGTTGATATCTGTGTTAGAAACAGTACTTAGAACATACCTAGAGCCTATTTATTGCATTTTTTGTGTTGCACTTAATTTAAAATTGTTTTTTTTTAAATTGCATTTTCCCTGCCTCCGACCTAGCACACACATTTTGGGGTCATTTATTGCAGTGTTCTGACTAGTTTGCTACTTGTGTTTCTCTGCTATCCTTAAACAAAATAAAAAAAAAAAATCTTGCTCTTTTTCCACTTTCTATAATTTAAAAAAGTTCAGTTACAGAGTTGCTGTTCTGAACTGTTTGTAAGTTTCTTGGAGGCCAGTGCTTACTTGGGCTAAAGGGAAGTCTCTGTGTTCACCAGTGGCAGTGGTTAACACTGAGCAGCCTGCCTGTCCCTGTAGGAGTGGTTACTGCCTAGAAACTGTAGTTTTATTGGCCATTTTGGGTCAATTCCAAACTCCTTGATCTCTCTCTCTTAAAACCCTGCAACCGCATGGTTTTGGCATCTTTCCAGGCTTGATAGTTGTTGCTGAAGCACCTACCAAGAGGAGAAAATGCTGAGAGAAGAAAGGAGCCACTTTTGAGATTTTAAGTATTTTCTTCTGATTTATTTCTTAGAAAAACTGCATTGCCACCTACTTTTTGGCATTTTCTTGCTTGCAAAAGTTGATATCTGTGTTAGAAACAGTATTTAGAACATACCTAGAGCCTGTTTATTGCATTTTTTGTGTTGCACTTAATTTAAAATCGTTTTTCTTAAAATTGCATTTTACCTGCCTCTGACCTAGCACACATGTTGGGGTCATTTATTGCACTGTTCTGACTAGTTTGCTACTTGTGTGTCTCTGCTATCCTTAAACAAAAACAAAAAAATCTTGCTATTTTCCCACTTTCTATAATTTAAAAAAGTTCAGTTACAGAGTTGCTGTTCTGAACTGTTTGTAAGTTTCTTGGAGGCCAGTGCTTACTTGGGCTAAAGGGAAGTCTCTGTGTTCACCAGTGGCAGTGGTTAACACTGAGCAGCCTGCCTGTCCCTGTAGGAGTGGTTACTGCCTAGAAACTGTAGTTTTATTGGCCATTTTGGGTCAATTCCAAACTCCTTGATCTCTCTCTCTCTTAAAACCCTGCAACTCTCTTTTTACACGGTCTTGCTCACAGAGCAGCGTTGGGCAGCGCCGGTTAGCTGGGGTATACTATTCCTGGCTCCACAATGTCTGCGCTGCAAATTTTCCCTTAAAACTAAGCAAGCCTCAACTCAAGTGCTTCAGATCAACTTCTCTTATTGCAGCACTTGCATAACCCAAATCAGCACTTGTCCAAATCTCCTAGACAGCACAATTATTTTCCAAATCTCCTTGACATCACCATTATAATACTGCATAAGACCCTCAATTGTCCGCAAGACAAGTGAAATTTACTTTTCCAGGCATGTCCAGAGGTCAGCTTCAGGTGTACTCTCCAGTTCATCTGGTGGAATTGGGCATCCTGAGGCAATGTCACAACTGCCTCATGTATACAGACAACACTCTCCTCTTACCTCTAGACACAAACACTTGTGAGAGATGCAAATACACAGCCAGACTGGAGGCTAAGCGCTCTCAACCCATGACTGTACAGACAGTCAAGAGGAGAAGAGACACACTAGCATCACACCACCAGTCACACATGGATCTACAAAACAAGCACTGGCAAAACATACACATAAATACACAAAAACATATTCTGAGGCACTAGGTACCAATCTGAAAAAGAAACAGGGCCCTCCAAAGCAAACAAGCAAGCAACCTGCACCTCCAAACACAAGCCGAAAAACACATAATTCACCTCAGCAGTGTGCCTCATGACAGCCCCTAAGGCAAAACACCTTACCCAACACGCTATTAATAGGAGACTCTATATTAAGACACACAGATGTTCCACTCACCAGGGGTGAGGTGGGAATGGATATTAACACCACCTCCTGTTGCAAGCTGTTGTCTACACACATCAGCAGCATGCTGACGGACATGAATGAGAAGATCACTGCAGTGGCGGCGTACCTGCTCATATGTCCGGTTATGCAGGCCTACATCATTTACCCTGCGGACAACATCTTGCCACATTGCAGTCCTGGCTGGTTCATGAGAACATGAGATGGTAGTGCTGAATCATGCTGAATCATACTGCTAGTAATTATATAATCTTCAGCACTACTGTAACTGGGGTTCCTGCGATGGGCCATGATCCCTGGAAGACATAAATACAAAAATATGTCTGAGCAAGTCATATGGCACATTTAACATTATACAGTACAGATATCACTGAACTGCCATATATAGCAACCTATTAGCTAACCGAGAGTGAAACACTGTAACTGCCACTTATCACTGCTCACCCCACAACTGCTTGAAAGTGCCTTGCTCACTTCCTATCTAATAAGCCATGTTCTGTACAGCAACAAAATAAAATCACTATATAAAACTATACAAGAGTACCTGGCACACTGTATGCAACACGAAGCACCACCTAGCCACAGCAGATATACATCAAGCTGATGTGCAAAGAAATATATCATCCATCACAATCAGTGTAAGGTCCAGTAAATGTATTACTATTATACCACACAACTTGTTAATGGCAAACACGTGGCCAAAATATGTGCACAATTGGGAATATAGGTCGCATACTGCTGTAGTACACTATGAATGTTGCTAGATACACAGTTATATGTTTTACCACACATATGTCAAAGGACATGTTACAGACATACCCACACACATCAGACATAATTACAGGACACAAAGGAATGACAATGCAGATAAGCTTTCAGTGTGTACTATACAATACTGTGTGTCAGCACATACACAACCTTAATCTTGAGAAATGTAATCTGTGATGAATACAGGGACCACACAAAACAGTGAATGCAAGCAATGTGGACATGCACCATACTTTGGTGTACAGGCCCAGAGTTTCAAGTAGTACTACAGTAGACACAGGATTTGGATTCAACATCGGTACCAATCAATGATCATAGATGTAGTGCTTTAGCCTCCAATAACATACCCTATTTAAAACCAAGGGATTTAATCGCACTGTATGCAATAGCACTTGTTCTGCCTAGCAACAGAATACACAGCTTTTGTTAGGATCAAAGCAAGGACCCATAATGCCATGACATAAACAGTTTCCCACTAAGCTATCCCACAGATACATATCTTTGACATATTCATAAACATATTGACCATCACAGTCAGTCAACAGTACAGGGAATCTATTGCAACAAGTAGATGTAGGTGTGTATGAGTATATATAACTCTCTCTCTCTCTCTCTATATATATATATACTACATATATATATATATATATATATATATATATATATATATATATATACTATATATATATATATATATATATATATATATATATATGCATATACACATCCATTGGTCTACATATACATATATATGTAGGCACATATACATTTCACCTTTCATAGTGAGAATATCAATTATACAAAGGATGTAAGGTGTACAGTAATGTAATATAATCTCACAGTCTTGGGATAAATGCATCAAAGGTATTCACAGCTCAGGTAGCTTTAGCAGGCCTTACTGGCTTCAACATCACAAACTGAACAAACCACCCACAGTGTTTAACCACCACATGTCATATAGCAGCACTGTATGCTGTCTTGTTTGTCATACTAAAACCTACATACAAATATGCGCATACTAACCTTCACCAACATATATATCTCCACCCTTCACAAACAGTTGCAATATGTCCCCTGCTCTATGCACATATACAGATGTGAATATATATGACACATATATATTTCTCTGTATGTGTGTGGCATACACACACAAGGTTCACAGTGTTGTAAGTCCCTGGACCTCACAGCTGAACTGTTGGGCCTTGCTGCAACACAAACAGGTGTCACATATGAACACACACTAACATTAGAGGGGGTATATATGGCTACAGATGCTAGATAAGCATAGTAGACTGCTACAGCAGTTGCCAATGCTAAGCTACACTTTAATATGACTATCTTGCATGTGTTGTTCTGTCACACCCATGTTTATATAATGTCAGTGCTAATCCCCCCAACAGCCATTGGCCACACTACTGTACAGAACACAGATAACACGGATCAGTTCTTTGACATTTAATGCTGAGCTACACATTTCACAGGTATGTCCCACTGCCCACAGGTATACACAGTATTGTCCATAGCAGTAGTTAAGCAGAACATCTGTGCATAAAGAAGTACTGCTGCCACATATGAATGGTTCACATTATGTAGACTATTCTTCAATAACATCTACTACATGCCAGTAAATACATATGTGTCACATACCTTTCCTTTGCATGATTTGGTAATATTTCTTTTTCTTTTGCCTTTTTGCATCTCATCTCTTTTGCCTTTTGCATCTCATCTTACTAATACCACTATATTATGTGACCTCCTACTCTCATATAGCCCTCCAACTCCCTCCCCCTACCCAAACTACCCCTACCACTCAACTGCAATCTTCACTACTCTCTCACTTTCAGAACATATCCTCCTCTCTTATCTGTCCCAATCTACTACACCTCTTCCATCTTAAGCTTTTCCCTAGCACTATAAAAACTCCCTCTCTTAAATTTCTACTAACCTCTGATAAATACCTTCCTCCCACACACTTCAGGCCAAAACTTATTACCTACAATATCCTAGCCTTATCTGGAGACATTCATCCAAACCCTGGCCCCTGCCTCAGCTCAAACCTCACCATCCCTCCACCCCCTTCTTCACCCTCTATAAACAAGACATCCTCCCTTTCCCCAACTCCACCCTCTTCCCCTCTTAGTTCTCTTAAGATCTTCACTATCAATGCCCAGAGCCTTAACAACAAATCTCACCTTGTCCATGCTTGGATCAATCACTACCAACCCGACATCTTAGCCTTATCCGAAACCTGGCTAAAACCCCACATTACTGACTCTGAAATCCTACCTCCTGGCTACCACATCCTCAGAAGCGACCGTTTAAATAAAAAAGGTGGAGGCTCTGCACTAATCTACTCCAACCTTCTCTCCCTAATTCCTCTCCAAATCCATACACCTCAATTCAAAAATTCTGAAATCACAACTAGCCTTCTCCGTTTGAACAAACACAAAACCATCTGCATTATTTCTATATACATCTCACCCGGCAATAATATCTCCACCTTCGAAGATATCCTACACTGGGCCTCAACCGAAATAACATATGAAACCTTTATTCTAGGCGACGTCAATATTGACTGGAATAAAATCAACACTGCTTCCCCTCTTCTATCTATTAACCTTTACAACTTCACTCAAGTAATCCATTCTATAACTCGTCCTAGCAAAAAACAACCCCCAGGCTCCATCCTTGATTGAATACTTGTCTCCCATCCTAACAAATTCACTCTCTCTGGCACCATTCCTGACACCTTCAGTGATCGCCTCCCTGCCTTCATCCATAGATCAACTAGTACCATCCAACACCAACATGTCTACATTCAAACTCGTAACCTTAGCAATTTCAACCCTTTTACTTTTTCCAACATCCTTAAACAAATGAACTGGCAAATCCTAAACTCTCTCCCTCTTGATGATGCTGTAGAGCTTTTTAACTCTATTTTCCTAAAGACTCTTAACTCCCTAGCCCCTCTAAGAAACAAACGAATTAAAAACAATCCTGCCCCTTGGTTCACCAAAGAAACTAAACAAATTATGCACCACAGAGACAAATCCTGGAACCTTTACCAGAAAAATAAACTGTCCTCTGCCCTACTCCAATATACCCAACTCCGCAACCAAGTAAAAAAAAACTTATTAACAAAGACAAAAAAAAACTACTATAATAAATTTCAGCAAAATAACAACAAGAACCCTAAGCAGTTCTGGAAATCAGTTAACTCCCTTCTCCATCCAGGATCTGGAAATAACCCCTGCCCTGATCCTAGCTTAACTGACAATGAACTTAGCTCCAACTTCAATACCTTCTTCACTGAATCCATAGCTAAACTAACTAAAACATTCCCAAATATGAACCCTCCCAACTCCCCCCTCAAAGCACCTACCTCCCCAAATAACAACCCCCCCATTTCCATCTCAAACCAGTATCTACCTTTTTTATAAAAAAGCTTTTATCTAAACTAAAGCCTTGTTCAAATGCCCCAGACAACATACCCTCCTCTTTCCTCAAATGTGCAGCTAAAGGAATTGCTCTCCCAATCAGTATCCTGATTAATAGATCCTTAAATTAATCACATGTGCCCAAACTCTGGCATTCAGCCTACATTCTTCCTCTCCACAAAAGGAGGCAAAAACACCTCTATCTCCAACTTCTGCTCCATTGTCCTCCTCTCACCAATATCTAAAATTCTAGAAAAATGTGTCCACCTTCAACTTTTGCCATACCTAATTCAGAACGACCTTCTTACTCCCACCCAGCATGGTTTCCGTCCTGGCCATAGTACCACAACTGCCCTACTATCCTTCCTAGAAACTGTCAATCTAGCTCGAGACTCTGGACTCATAGTATCCACAGTTATGCTAGATCTCTCTAAAGCCTTCGACACCATTTCCCATTCCCATCTTCTCCTCCACCTTGCCAACCTCAATCTCTCCTCTAACACTCTTTCCTGGTTCTCCAGCTACCTATCCGACAGATCACAGGCTGTCAAATGGAAAAACTCCTCCTCTTTCTTCCTGCCTACTCCTACTGGTGCTCCCCAGGGGTCCATCCTTGGACCCATGCTTTTCAACATCTTTATTAATACCCTTCACTTTGTCATTCCTAACACTACAGTCATCCAATATGCTGATGACTCTACCTTGGTCTGCGCTGCCCCTAACATTCCTGGACTACTGAACAAAACTCAAATAGCTTTTTCCACCACTGAGAGCTGGATGCACCAAAATCACCTTTCCCTCAACTCTAATAAATCTAAAATCCTAATATTTCTCCCCTCCAAGGTTCTCTCCTTTGACAAAAACACTTTCAAGGTGCTAAGCAAATCATCCACTGCAACATAAGTAGTCCCCTCAGCAAAACTCCTTGACATTACCATAGATGAACACCTCAAATTCGATCTTCACATACTACAAAACATAAAGAAAACCCACCAAAAGCTAGGCATGCTATATAGGAACAATCAATTTCTCTCCAACTCCTCTAGGCACACCTTGGCAATAACCTACCTTCTACCCTCTCTTCTTTATGGAGCCCCTCTTCTAACCAATCTGTCCACATCCATCACCTCTAAACTTGAAGCTTACTACAACAAGATCTCCAAATTTGCCACAAAATCCAAAACTTCAACTCACCACTGCCTCTGCCTCCAATCCCTGAACTGGTTAGAACTCCCTAACCACTTAGACTATCTCCAGCTAACCAACACTCATAAACTAATATTCTCCCCTGATAAATGCCCAGCCTTAAAGAATATTCTTCCCCCATACATCCCAAACAGATCTTTGAGATCTGAACACCAAAACCTAATCTCTATTCATAAACCCAAACGTCCCGCTGGTCAGCTTCTACGCTCCTTCTCCCTAGGTAAAAATGGAACTCTCTCCCTTCTTCACTTAGGACTATCCCCAATATTGAATCCTTCAAAAACCAACTCTTCCTTCACCTATCTTCCAAATGGAAATGCTCATGCTTTCACCCTACATAAACTTTCCCTCCAAGCTCTACTTGCTCTACTTACTCCTGCTCTATTATACTCTCAAGCTTAATCCCATCTATCCAAAGAGCCTGTACTAGCAGATGTCAAATTAACTACTACCCTGTAAATATAAAAAAGTTTCATCATGTATATTAAATTTGAATTTTTTTTTATTTTTAAATTTATAACCTACATTTTGTAACTTTTTGTTTTTCTTTTGTATTTTGTACTTCTTCTACAACATTTTGTAACCTTGTATTTTGTAACCAACACTGTATTGTATTGCACATTGAGCTTTTCTCCCCAGGCCTCCACTGAAAATGGGCACTTCTTGGCCCAGTGGACTTCCCCGGTAATCAAACTGAAATAAATAAATAAATAAATTTTCCTTTTCACTGTCTCTCTCTGTCTCTGTCTCTGTCTCTCTCTCTCTGTCAGTCTCTGCAATAGAGTGATTGAGTTTGTTGGAAGAGATTGCAGCCTGCTTTTGTAGGAATTTGCACATGAGCATGTGATGGCCTCTGCACCAATTAGTGGCTACCATTTGCTAATTGCATGCAGCCTGCTGTGTAGTAATTGTAGTAATCACTGTCATAGCAACCCAGTACTATGAATTGCTAACTCACGTAGGTGTGGCCCTTTCAGCTTTCCAAGATGGAGAGCATCCTTGTTTGCTGTGGACATCATTGTTTAAGACAGAAGGTTGGTATAGTTCATATATCAGAAGCCAGGGGTGTAGCCAGAGATTTATATTTTGCACTCAGACCTAATGTTGCTGCTTCCAGTACCCACTTGTCAGTGTAGAAATGTACTCACCCCTCAAAATGCTACCCTAAGATACTTGGAAAGATGTACTTTCTTTTCAACTGTTACAATTAACTGCCATACAAAGCTAGTTATTGAGATGTATTCCTTTGGCACAATAATTGTTTGTGAACTGCTATACTGTGAATATTCATTTACTCAGATCTAAACAGTTTGTGCTTTTTTAGTGTTGACATTAGCACAAGCTGCTCAGAAAAACTGGACACATTTCAGTACTGTCAGTATGCTTACCTACATCCTTGGTAGACCCTGCACACAAAGGTATATTCTACATTTGGGTAGGGTTGCAGAAGTACAGAGAACGTAAGTAGTATTGTGTGGATTTTATCTTGCTGGACTTACAGGGTTGCTGTGTACATGTTAGTTTATCAAGGCAAGTAGTCTGTCTGCGTAACTCCCAACTGTGGACCTATCCACATGATAGCCAGAGAATAGCCTGTTATTTTTTCTCTGTGCACCACACAGGTCTTTTCAGCAATAGAGCAATGGCATTCTTATAGTTGGTTGCTACCAGTACATGGCTACATCCATTTGTATTTCAGTGTTGTATTCCTATATAGGGGTATGCTTCTGAAACTCCTTCCAAAGCTATTTGCACAGTGTGTAACAGCAGAAAGGCTGATATGCCTTTGTGTTTCTGCCTCTGCCAGACCTCTCAACCACTCAGGTACATATTTGAACAGACTCAGGGAAAAGTAAAGAAAAAGTCAGGGGCACCTTTAAAATATTAGTGCCATTAAGCTGAGACATTGAGAGAATCAGAGCATATGAATTAATACACCTTTTCTGAAGTAAAAGAAGTGTCTAACTCTTAATTATTGTCATTATTCATTAAGTGTAATTCACCACCTTTCTGGCCAAAGTCAGTAGTTTTCGGAGGGATTCAGAGGGACAGAGCTAAAATCAGGGACATCCCTGAAAATTAGGGACAATTGGGAGGTATGGCCTCTGCCCTAAACAGATATGTCAGTGTTTGTCCTGCTGTGATACTGTGTGGGGTTGTAAAGTGATGGTGTAACATTATTTCCTGCTAGAATGGCTGCTACTCTTATCACAGTCATGTAATGTAATCCCACAACAACTGTTGGTCAACATCCACAGAACAAGTTGTGTGGTATGGTATTCCCATTTTTCCTTTACATTCACTCATTCTGATGCATGATATATTTATTTAAGCATCAACCTGATGTATATCTACTGTGGTTTAGTGGTACTTCATGTTGTGTAGTGTGTGCGGGGTTCGAGACAGACAAAGGTGTTTTATTTTGCTCATGAGCAGAACAAGGGCCCTCACATACAGAGTGACTAAGGCACTTTTAAGCAGTTGTAAGTGGGTTTGCGTGAGTTTGCGCATTGCTGCATATTGCTTAGCCAAGTACAAACTCACGCAAACCCGCTAACTACTGCTTAATAGTGCTTACTCCCGCTAACCCCCGCGCTCATTTCTTTGAAAGAAAAGAAAAATGGGGAGATAGGAAAGTGGTGAAAAAGGGGCACAAAGAGGGAAAGACAGTATGGAAAATAGCTCGGGATGTGCAGGACTGGTGTAGGGAAGGTCCATAGCTGCCCATTTCTTCAACAGCAACAGCTGTGCATTTGCAATAAATTTGGAGGTAGATATGAAATCTTCAACCCCTGAGAGAGGGGTGAGGACAACAAAGTATGTTGTAATGCCAATTAAATAACATTTCATGTGTCCAGTGGACATGTGTGCAAAATGAGCAGCTATGTATGGAGCGTATTTTTTTGGGGGGGAGCAGATTGTCCCTTTTTTTTTCAGGTGAGAGTGGAATGTGGGGTAGGGGAAGTAGGTATATTTGGGGAGGTAGGTTGGGGAGGTAAACAGACAAGACAAACAAGATGCATACAGGGGCGGTATATGACACATGTGGTGGGTGAACACCTTTGACAGGGAAGGATGTTTGAAAATCGCAAGCTCATGAGCCCCCAGATGGAAACAGTGGGATGGAGGTCCCCACCCATGGGCAGTCACCACTGCACCTTCACAGCCCAGAGGGTGGCTGTGCTGGGGGCTGTGTAGGAGGGGCAGGCTGACCCGGGAGTTGTACCACTCGTGCCTCAAGCTGGCGTAGAGGTTCTGCAACAGAACATTCAATCTCTCTACGCACCATAGCCCAGACCATTTGAAGGGTGATCGGTGGCCCTCCTCCACCCACGCTTGCACAGGGGGCCGAGCCCCATCCCCTGCAGCACTTCCACCCAAAGGTGGCACAGGGCCAATGGAGTAGGAGGTCCCAGGCTGGTCACCGGATCTGCTAGTGCCAGGTGCCATGGCCAGTTAAGGTTGGACAGGTGGGTCCACCGGGACCGGCCTTCCCATACGAACTATGTTTTGGAGAGTTTAATAAATATATGTGTTAGTAACAGTCAACAGCATTCCCAATTAGTTATAACAGCATGCAGAAGTATTCCCATTAACCCAACACACCAGATTTTCAACAGTTGAAAAGCAAGCATAACACATGCATATATAGAATAATAGTGGACATTACAACAGCATGCAGGTTGAATTGATGGCAACAGGCCACCAATATTGCAGTATTTTAACAGGGCACATGCATAGAAATAAATGCAAATATTTATAAACCAATAGGACATATGCCCCAACAAATGTTTTGAGATTAGACATACCGATTGAGGTGTGGAGTTGCATTTTTTATGCACTTACAGTAGGGTGGAAAAAGATAGCTCAATTAACTTATATATCCTTCTAGTTTTCACTACATTCCTATTAACTGCAGTTATATGTCCCTTACATGTATTATTACACTACTCAATGTCCTTATATTGTGAAATTGGATTTTGTTAGATCATTATATACATGGGCTGTATCTTACATACAAACTGTCCAGGATGCAGATGTTACTGCTGCATATTTTGAGAGTTGCTCACACACACTACTGCTAAGATAGTACACCGACAGCTCTACTTTCATATAATTATCTAGATATGTTCAGGTGAAAGTATCAGTTATAAGTTAACAGCTCCCTACATTTCTGGCAGCACACTGACATTTCTGGGGAACACAATACCAAGCTACTCATGTGCCAGATTAACCTGTACATGCTGGGCATGAACCAACAGTTGAGGGCTGTAAATATGCATAAAAGCTACTGGCACTGCCTTCATCCACGTTATATGGGCCTACCCAAGTGTGGGTTGACACTGCTTAATACAACACTACTATTTGTGGAATGCAACAGTACAACAACATATCAAAGAAAATGACACATTTGCACTCCAGGAATTATACATTTATTAAAGGATTATTACACCTTTATTTATTGAGTTAAAACACTTTTTGAAGGCTCTCTCATTTATTTTATATAACAGTACATGCAGAATAATTACTAACCTGCCTGATGATGCAGCCTTTGCAGCCTATCTTCATGGGCTTGCTGATTCATAGCCTGGACACCTACAGCTGTGAAGTAAATGCAGACATACCTATCCATAGTATAGACAAGCATAGCAATTCTTAACTACTTAATACAATGGCTACTTACTCAGTACTGGGGCATTAGGCATCGCATGGGATTCCTGGATCCACTGGTCCAGTTGATCCTCCCTACGTCACTTCAGGTCAGAATAATGGTGCCTGACCTGCTCACCAGTCCAAGGAACACCAGTGGCACTGGTGAGATCATGAGCAAGACTGTTCCAGGCCTCTGTTTTATATTGGGTACCCTGGTACTGGCCCCGCAGGAGTCTTTCCTCGTGATTGTGGATAAGGAGCCAAATCATTACTTTGGACTCCTCAAAGTCCCAGGGTTGTGCTCTAAATCTAGTGCTTTCTCCAACACCAGCCATGCTGACTGCAGAAGGAAGCTACAACCAGTTATAGCAAGTATTCCTGCCTGTGGAGCTTAAATATGCCTCATTTTCCACACTTATTTGTGATTGGCCAGTTTTGAAAAAACTCAGCTGTAGGCACACCTGCTTAGCAGATGTTGGCAATGTTTAAAATTCCTTTGATAGATATGTGTCTGTTGAAAGGGCATGTTTATGAAATGCTATCATTGCTTAGTGGTTAAGTACTGTGACTATAGTGCTCAGTATCCTGAGTTTGAGCCCTGTCACTGCTTTTTATTTTCCTACTGGGCAGACCTGACTGATTAAGGTACAGTAAAGGAGGTGTGGCCGTGTTTAACTGACTTTGCTCAACTTTACCCAACTTTGCCCAATGTTGTTCAATGTTGCTCGACGTTGCTCGATGTTGCTCGACGTTGCCCGACATTGCGCGCAGCTACGCGCAAATATGTTGTGATTGCACTCATTAGTGTGGTGCACAGCTGTGCGCAAAGACATTGCACTGATTAACGCAGTGCGCAGCTATGAGCAATTGGATTTAAATATGCTCAATACTGTTAAAATGTGCTTAGCAGTACTTTATATTGCTTAAAATAGGGTACTCATGCCTCAGAATGCATAACCATTTCAAGTTCATATATATATAATTTGTTCACTACTACATTTAACTTTTCAATGCTTTTTACAAAACTTATACATAAAAAATGTCAGGAAATATTTTTGTATATAGATTTCCAACAGAAAATGGAACGTGCAGTAATGGGACTCGAACCGGGAATGCCTCCTCTTTGTGCAAAGGCTCTAACCACTACGCTATTGCTATTTTCTTCAATCTGCATATATTTTTCTTATTATCCTCTTCTGGTGTCTAAACTGCTAACTGTAACTAAGCAATGGGCAAACCCACGCAAACACATGCAAATATGGGCAGCTATATCGGATGAAATAAAAAAAATTAAAAAATCTTTCTATTTTTAATTTTGTCAGTTGTTTAACATATGGGGGAGTGTAGTGTTACACTGTGCACATGTGAGCGGACTCGCTCATGTAAAGTGACATTGCGGCATTTCTTCTTTGCAGGGGTGTGGATTTTTGAACTGCTTGGCAATCCAACATGCCCCATACACTCATCCACGCTCCGTGTAAGCTTTAGAGTTGAGGCAGCGCAAGTTCATTAATATGCATGGCATGCTGCTGTCATACTCTTAGACTGGTGGTTCCGTGTAAGACTAATCTAGTCTTACACGGAAGATTAGTAAATCCTGGGGAATGTCTTTGTATAACAGTGCCGTGGTGTTCTTCCACATTTTTTCAGTAACCCGGAGCTTTTTTGACATACTGCACATGCATCTGGGACTTACGTTCCCATGCTTACGCAGTATATCAGTGCTTTGGAAAGGAAGCACTGGAGAATGTAAGATCTCCACTGCTTTTTTTTTTTTTTTTTTTTTTTTATATAAAGTTTGAAATTCAGACAGTTCAGAGGTACAAGAGACATGGAAGAGAGAAAATAGAAGAATAATCAGGTATGTTTCTTTATTTTTACATAATGTACCTGATTGTTGTTTGTACTTTCTCTGTCCCATCTCTCTCATACCTCTGAACAGTCTGGGTTTTAAAGTTTGTTTTTTTTTTTAAACTGGAATCTCCATGTCACAAAGGGAAATATTGCCAGCCCAGCTATATGGAATTCTGTAAATAATTATATGCCATTTTGGAATATTAATATGATTTATATAGAAGCGTGATAGAAGGAGATACTACCAGCCCAGCTACCTGGAATTTTGTAAGTGGTTGTTAGTAGGACAGAAATGTATGTAAACTATTGTAATTGTGTAAATGTATATGTTTTAACAGTGGGAACTAGAACATAGAAGGTTAACTTGCAAAACTTCAAGAAAATAGTTGGAATTAAATTGTTTTATGATTGTGCTACAAAAGTTAGTTTCAATGCAGCAAGGAGACAGGATGTCTATAACTAGGGTGCCTTCTGCATTGTTTTGTAAGCACTTTATTGTTTTATGTTTTCCAGCATTTGCAAAGATCTGAGAAATTTGTATTTTTCACACGGAGATGCTAAAATGGTGATAGTCTCTGACAATGGGGGTTTAGCTTGGGAATTAAAGTCGGGTAACAAAAGGCGATGTCATACAAGCTATCCCAGCAGCAATATTTGAGATAGTAATTTAAGAACTCTCAGAGAGGGGGGACATTTTGTATTTGTCTTTGACCTGAAAACATCAGCTGGGAAACATCCACTCACCTTGCCTTGTTGTAGGTAAATTTCAAGGGAATGGTAACTCTTTTAGATTCAGATAGGACTATAGTGAAGTATAGCTTAGATGTTTTCTTTATTTATTTCAGACTATCCTGCAGTGTTGTTATAAATATTTCCTGTGATTTTGAACTCTGAAGTTATTTACAGAGAATTTTCTTGTTCTTTTATTATTTATTATTAAATAAATGTAAACATATCTTTGTGGCTGATATTTGTAAGACCTATTTAAGCTCTCAGAGTACTTGCATATCTATTTGTTGACATTGTGCAGGCCACTCCTAATAGCCTGGCCCTTGGTCAAACTACCATTTGTATTGATAGTAACATTACACAGTAGGATTGGACACCCTTTGCTAAGGGCCTTAAAGTAGTTGATAAGGAGCTGGGTGGTGGCAGTGAAAACTACCTTATAGTCTGGCCAGAAGGGGGCATAGCTAGTAAACCCATGCCAGCCTTTTCCAGGTGTGTGTGTGTGTGTGTGTGTGTGTGTGTGTGTGTGTGTGCGTGCGTGTGTGTGTGTGTGTGTGTGTGTGTGTGTGTGTGTGTGTGTGTGTGTGTGTGTGTGTGTGTCAGCTACTTGGGCAGGGACACAAAGCACTGGTTGGACAGAGACGGTGCTGGAGGTCTTAGCATGTCAACTCAGCTGAGATCTCAGCTCTATAGCTGTGCCAGTGGGTGTCTTACTGGGGATCTGGAGAAAGTGGGAGAAACCAGCCCCAGACTGACTGTGGTCTCTGTGTGCTCTTAAGGGAAATTACACTTTACTGTCTGTGTACTTGTCATCTTCCCAGTGTGTGCATCCACCACTGTGGCCATTGGTGAGGATTGAGGCTCTTTGATTACTGGGCCAGTGCAGGGGTGTTACACTCCATAGCATATAGAATAGAAAAAAGTCCGGGCACGCTGGTTAGGCTGACCAATCAGTGTGCACATTTTTGAATGTTAATGGCTAGTCATTGTATAATAAGCAATACCCAACACATTGTTTTCCTCTTGAGAAAATTGTTTTGATCTTATTTTGTATTTTAATGAGATTGTGGCTGAAAAGGGGCTTTAGTAGTATAGTTATTTTGTGTACCTTTAAAATAAATTTTTATATATCCAAACAGTCACATAAAAAGAAGGGCTATAATGAAGTATTTCTTCTAGCTTGAAAACTAAAGTGTTTCCAAAAGCATTTGGAGTTTTAGAATGAGTCATTTGACCTGCTTTGGAAATAAGCTTTACCAGTCTTAATTTGCTTTTTGTTGTAGTTTCTGAGCTGGATGGTTTGGATACCACAACTAATTGAAAGCAGGGTAAGAGCTGGGATCAAAGGGACACATTATAAATGATGTAACTGTAGCAGGCTAGAGCACATCAAGAGAGTTGTAGCAACCACTTTGCTTGACTAATGATTAAAGAGGAAAGATTGAGAATGCCATAAAAATGCATATGTTTATATGCAGAGTAAGAATGATAAAGTGAAATGAAATGTTTATCAGAAGCATTAACAATATGACTGTTTCTTTTGCCAAAAGATGATGACCCTATGTGGCACTTTGCCAGATGAACAAAGTAAGAGAGTCACTGTAGGAATGACATGGGGAAGGGGATGCTAATAAAGACAAAATATGCACAAAACACCACTGATATTACTAACAGTACCCTACATAAGAAAAGGGAGAAAGAAAAGTATCCTAACTTAACAATTAGCATATCAGCCATGATGACTTCGTTTTTGTGCCATAGAAGGTCAGGGTCTTCTTGGCCGTTTCCTTTGTGTATCTGCAGTATTTTTTTTATTTTATTTTATTTTATTTATTTTACATTTGTTAACTGGGCTAGTCTAGCTGGATATATTTCCATTTTCAGTAGAGGCCCGGGGAGAAAAGCTCCACATATAGAGACAACAGATTACAGACTGGTAGGACTTAGACAAGGAATATTGTTATCCAAACAAGAGTAGAAGTTAAAAAAATTTCTATACAATCTAAATGCGATCATAATGAATATTATTACATAGTGTAAAAAACAAGGAACAAAAAATTGAAATACCAAAGACAGAGAAATGTACATTGTTACCAAGAGGAAAGGAGTTTAACTATCTGGATAATCTAAAATAACATCATATTAAACATTTTTGCTTAAGTTTAATAGCAGGTAAAGAAAGAGGAAGACCAAGGAGAAGAGAGAGACAACAATAGAGAGAGACAACAATAGCGAGAGAGATAGGAAATACAGGTTTATAGGAAAAGAGTCATAGTCAATAGGGAGGAGAGAAATATGAGAGAGGTATGTAGGGAGGAGGGAAGCTAAAGGGAGAAATGAGGAGGCACAGCAGAAGGGAGAGAAAAGAGGGTTAAGGGGGAAACAACATTTAGTCAGGATTAGAGCAGGGACACATCCAGTGGCTTTTGAGGTATGTTCTGAGTTTTTGTTTAAATAGAAAAGTAGTTGGAATGGAAGTAAGTTCGGTAGGAAGCTGGTTCCAGTGTTTACCGATGGAGTTTGAGAAGAGGAGTCACCAGCTAGGTTATTAGATTTGGTTAGGGTAACTAGCAGTTTGCTAGATGAGCGGAGTGAGTTTAGATTAGCGTATGGGGTTAAGAGGTTAGAAAGTACAGGTGTGTTAAGAGATTGGTAGAAAGCTCTTTGGACAAATGTAAGTTGGGAAAGAAGTAACATGTTTGACAGTTCAAGCCAGTTCAGTTGCTGCAGATTCAGACAGTGGTGAGTTCTGAAAGGCTTCCCAGTAACAAATCTAGCTATGTTATTGTAGGTAGTAGACAGTTTGGAAAGATTGTTTTTCTTGAGGTTAGTATAGATGGGAGAAGCGTAGAGAAGAGTGGAAATGAGATGAGAGTGGGCAAGAGTAGTTTTGGCTGGGGAGGTTAAGAAAGTCTTAATTCTATAGAGAGAGCCAAGTTTCCTATTTACACATTTAATAGTGTTGTTGATATGACAGTCAAAGGTAAGATTGTTGTCAACTGTGACACCTAACAGTTTGGTAGTAGGGTCGGGTGTTATAATGGTTCCATTGTTAGATAAGATAGTGAAATCTAAAGCTGGGGATCTGGTCGTAGGCTTAAAGAGTAAGAGTTTGGTTTTTTTTGCGTTTAGGAGTAGGCAACGATTTAAGAACCAAGTTTCAACTTTTGAAAATACAGCTTGAGTATTTGTTTGAAGTTCAGAAATGGATTTAGCAGAGCAGATTAGTGTGGAATCATCAGCATATTGTATACAAGTAGCCTGGGGAATAGCTACTTGTAGGTCATTTATAAAGAGGGAGAAAAGAAGGGGTCCAAGGATAGAGCCTTGGGGGACTCCGAGTGAGATTGGGAGAAGAGATGAGAGTTCCTTATTCCAGAGGACAGCCTGTTTCCTGTTAGTGAGATAGGAACTAAACCAGTGGACAGCGTTAGGTTCTAAGGAAAGAGATTTGAGAATTTTTAAAAGGAGAGAGTGGTTGACCATGTCAAAGGCCTTGGACAGGTCAATAAAGAGAGCTGAAGATAGGATGTTATTATTGCGATTTTTGTTAATAAAGTCTGTGAAGGAGAGGAGAGCGGTGGTTGTGCTATGAAAAGGCCTAAAGCCATGTTGACAGTTTGTAAGAATGTTGTTTTTTATTAAGTGGTTCATTAACTGATGGTGAACACATTTTTCCATGATCTTTGCTAGTAGGGATAAGAGAGCTATGGGTCTATAATTAGAATAGTCATAGGAGTTCCCTCCTTTATGTAAGGGTATAATGTGAGAGATTTTCCAGATATCAGGTATGGTTTCTTCATTAACAGTTCTATTAATGAGAATGGATATAGGATAGGCTATTTCAGAGGCTGCTTTTTGAAGGAATTCAGATGGCAGTTGGTCAGCTGAGGGGGAGCAAGGTTTGAGTCTGTGGATACATTTAAGAATAAAGGAAGTAGGGATGGGTTGTAGCCTAAAGGTTGGTAGTTTGAGGGATTCAAGGTCAGGGATATTAGTGTTGCCACTAGAGAGATGAGAGGCCAAGGAGTTAATAGTATTAATAAAGAATGAGTTGAAGGTATTGGCTGTATCAAGGGCAGAATACTTTTCAGACCCGGAAGGGGATGGAGTGGTAGTCTGTCCTGGGTGAAGAAGTTTATTTAGGGTTGACCAGAATTTTTGAGGGTTATTGTGATTTGCTTGCTGGAGATTACTATAATAACTTTTTTTATCAGAGAAGATAGCTTTTTTGGTAATGTTTCTTAGGTGCCTAAATGTCTGATGGTCTATTGGAGATTTGCTAGTTCGCCATTTCGTCCAGGATTTGTTTCTAAGTAACATTTTTTGTCTTGTGTCTTTAGATAGCCAAGGGGCAGGTTTAGATTTAATTCGGATGGAGCGTTTTGGAGCATGATTATCTAGAATTGTTAGGAATGAGATATTAAAGTAAAGGACAGCTTCTTCAAGAGGAAGTGTCTTTAGTGGATTCCAGTTGCAGGCATTTAGTTCACTTTTGAATTGAATGGGGTTGAAACGCTTAAGATCTCGGAGGGTCCTATAGGTGGGAGTATTGTTAGCGGCGTTTTTTTGCCGTAGAATGTAGGTAAGTTTGTGATCACTAAAGTCATCGGGTAAAGTTCCAGATTGATATTTTAGAAGTGGTTTGTTAACAAGAATCCAGTCAAGAATACTTTCTTTGTTGTTGAGTTTGTTAGTCCTAGTAGAGGTGTCTATTATCTGTGTGAAGCCATGGAGGTTAATATGAGAGGTTGGGTTGTTAGTGTTTAACGAGGACCAGTCAAGGTTAAGGTCTCCAAGTATTATGGTTTCTTGTGGGTAGGTGGAGGTGGCCCAACTGAGGATATTTTCTATGGTAGACGAGTTATTTCCAGGAGGTAGATAAATACAGATAATATAGATGGATTTTTTTGGGTTTAGTTGAAGCTTTGAGATAAGAAGTTCAGTTTTGGTAATATCTAGGTTCTCAGAGGGTACTAATGTTACATTTAGTTCAGTTTTGAATAATATTGCCACTCCTCCTCCTTTTTTAGTTTTGCGGTCGTGTCTTAGGATGTTGTAACCTGGAGGAATGATTTCATAATCTGTAGTAAAGGGTTTTAACCAGGTTTCAGTTAAACAGAGAATATCAAAGGAGTGTTGTTCAAGAAGGGAGTGGAGATGGGTGATTTTGTTATTGACACTTCGTATATTAAGGTGCCCTATAAGTAGAGTATTAGCATTAGAGGTTGGTATTAGTAGGGAAGAGTTTAGTGTAGCAGGTAGAGCATCAGATATAGAGGCTAAGGGTCCTGGGTTTGGGTGGATGTCCCCATCTGCCAAGATGGAGTGGTGATATTCAAGGTAAGCTTTGTTAGAGGAGTTCAGTAAGTATTTTAGTTTCCTGAGCAAAAGAGTCTGGGTTTTATTATGAGACAGCCTATGATATCTAGCTAGAAGGTAGCTAGGGGTAGATGTAATATTTGCGTGAGTAAAGTTTAGGCTTTCAAAGTCAGAGGCTGTATGTTTAGTAGACTAGATAAGGTGGTAGTTAAGGTGTGATTCATACCAGGTCAGGAAGTATGGTAGAGTAAGGGCAAGAGAAATACTCAGTAGAAGTGTAAGCTTTAATAGAGTTGTTTCTGTTACAGAGGTCTTTGAAGATGATTTGTAAGCTTTGATGGACATGTTGTGGAGAGAAGGAAAGGAAGAATCAAGGAATTAGATTCAGATAATATAATAAGTAAGAAAGGTTGGAGGGATAAGTTAGAGTAAGTATTTAACTTTGGGTGGGGAGGGAAGATAGGAGGGGTAAGAGTGGGAGGTATAATTGGTAGGGAGTTGCTAGTATGGTAGGAGGTCTGGATAGGTGTAGATGTAGAGGGGGTGTGGTGTGTGAGGTATAAGGCTAAGGGTACGTGGGGTGGGTGGGATAAGGGGGTAGGGAGGGGAGCGAAGCGGGGCAGAAACAGTCAGAGAAGAGAGTGAGTCAATCAGCTTAGCAGGGAAGCTGAACAGTATGCTTTCCTAAGCTATGTAGTTTAAGTAGAAGTTGGGGAGACCTAGGTAGAGAAAGAAGGAAAGGAGAAGGTAAAAGACAAGAATAAATCAGGCTCAGGGTGTGTGTAGGATGTATTCAGTTTGCAATGGGACCCTGAGAGGGGTACTAAAAAGTAAGTAAGCAGGAGTATTAAGATACAGTTAATTGGTGAAAATTAAAATATAGGTAACAAGAGAGAAAGGAGTGCAACAGCCAGGGAGGTAGTGTACAGACAGTGAGAGAACAGTAGAGGCTAGATAAGCTGGGTGTTACAGCTATAGTAAAGCTAGCGAACAAAGGGGAAATCAGGTCAACCAGGGACAAGAGGGAGAAGCAATGATAGATGAAAGGGGGAGCTTTTAAACTGCAGAATAGGTAAGGGACAAGACAACCTTAGCTGGTGCCACGTGTGTGCTGTCCACAGGAGGACAAAACCATCACATAAGGTAAATAGGCAAATAAGTGGACGTACAGCCAGTAAAGATTAATGTAAATAGTCAATAAACCGTCACTCAGGTGGAGGTAGGGGTGCTTCCTGGGTGCCAATACAGCTGGTCTGCCTTGTAGCTTCTGGGTAACCAAGAGAGATAGGCCAGCAGGGAGGGGACAACCCGATGAGGAGCACTATGCTTAGATACTGGAATACAAAAAAGGAAAAAGAAGGGTTAGGAAAACAAGGTAGCAGATAGAACATAGGTGGTTAGCAAAGGATTGGGTAGAGAGGTACCAAAGAAGGAGTATGCAGAAAAAAAAAGAGTGAGAAAAACAATATATCTACAAGTCACAGAAACAGGTACATCAAGATATTAAACATTTCTAGCAGCAGCAGTTATAATGCATAAATACAAGAAGCATTGGTATTAAGAAAGTACAAAGTAAATAGCTGTTCATAACAGGGTTCAATGCAGATAGCAACAAAAAGCTCATTTACTAACAAAATAAGGGGAATTATGTGAACATATAAGGAGTGGGGACAGTACAAGATATTCCTTAATCAGATAGAAATAGCACGCTTAACACCCTGTACTAGGCATGGACTAGACCTAGGGCAGCGTTAGTGGTATCTCTGTTCCTGGAAAGAGAAACAACCTCTTAGCGACTGTAAACAGTAGTGTAGGTAGGGGCAAATACCAATAGAATAGTGCTTTACTGAAGCAATAATTGTATACCTTAAGTAAGATGTATTTTCCTGTTAGTAGCATGAAGAAGGCCCAAAAACAGTAATCTTACATCTGGTAAGTGACAAACAACCATGCATAATGCAGCCATGGCTGTAAACTTCGGAATGATTCTAATCAACCACTGGCAAAAGTAATAGAAAGAAATATAAAATAAAGCAATGAGTTTGTTTGGTAAATGCTTGCCTTAGCATAAGAAAAAAACCTTGAAAATGTAGGGTTTTAACTGATAAACAGGAGCTAAAGCATTTATATTCGATAGTCATGTGCAGAGACAGTCATGACAGGCTTCATAACCCCTTTCACCTCGAGTGCCAAATACTCATGCAAAGTGTGCATTGTGTTAAGAAAAGATGGTAACCCCTGATAACCTGCATGCAAAAGACATGTTTTTTAAAGTGCCAAGAGAAGGTTCCACTAGATCTGAAAACGAACAGGTCAATTAAGCAAAGCCTTTCAACCCACATACTTTAAGCTATTAAATCTGAAGCATGTAAATCTCAAATAAAGCAATTAAAACATTGTTGAACAGGAGGCAAGACCCCCTACAGCCACAATTTTTAGTTCATTATGCTAACCCTGATGTCATTATACCATGGAGGAAGAACAGTCAAATATACAGTAAAATTACGCTGCTCTTTCTGTTATCAGACTGCAGGGTTAGACAATGTAAAAACTCATTAGAATGTGAGAGAAAAATCACTCCTATCTGGATAAGCAAAGGGCAATGTGCAATAATAACCGTAATCAATGAAACTTAATCAGCTGTAACTCTGTCACTGCATAGACCCATGTGGCTCATTGACACCCACCAAGACTATTTTTAGGCTGCATAATTGGTATAAGAAAGGATTCTAAGAAATGCGTCTGTAGGAACAATGGGATATACTCCTTCAGAACAATATCCTTGCTGTCTTTGCTCCAAGATCTATGTTCCTCATACTGTAGAGATGGATTTTGTCATTCCATTTGTTCTTATACTCCTTTTATACATTGCATATTATATACATTGTATATGCTTTTTAAATGTTTTTTTTTTTTTTTTTTTTTTATTTATTTAACACTTGTGACCAGGAAAATCTGATTAGGACAGAGCCTATTTTCAGTGGTGGCCCAGGGAGAAACACTTCAGATGCATGTCTTTGGAATGTGGGGGAAACCAGAGTACCCAGAGGAAACCCACGCAAACACAAGAAGGACATGTAGACTCCACACATAAGCTACCCCAGCCAAAAATCAAACCAGAAAACATTTTGCTGTGAGGCAACAATATTAACTGTGCATCACTGTGCCACCCTTTTATTTTGATATATATGCTTTTTGAAGCTTTCATCTGTCTTTATCTCTCCAGTCTATGACTGAAATTGGTCTATTGCAATTAGTGCTGTAGCCTGCTTAACAAATTCAAATAAATAAATGAAAAGATGGAACTTGTGACTTCAGAGGGACATATTTCTGTGTAAGAGTGCTACTTTTTCCTGACATTGCCTTTTCTGCAACCTCCATTTTAGTCTCGGGGTGTATTTCTCTGAGCAGTGTGTGTGTGTGTGTGTGTGTGTGTGTGTGTGTGTGTGTGTGTGTGTGTGTGTGTGCGTGCGTGCGTGCGTGCGTGCGTGTGTGTGTGTGTGTGTGTGTGTGTGTGTGCGTGTGTGTGTGTGCATGTGTGTGTCGGTGTGTGTGTTGTGTGTGGCTGGATACTGTGATTGAACAGGTCATCTGCAGAGTGATGACCATCCCAGGAAAGAGTACCTCTCTCAGTTTTATATGTAAAAGGATACTGTGGCACAGATGTTGCTTTGCTCAGCGATGGTCATCGTAGGCTAAAGCACCTCTAAAATGCTGAAGCTCAAAAGCTCCTCTACATGGTGAAGGCCTTCCCAGGCAGGGTTACCTCCTTCTCTGTTATATTCAGTAAGGTGCTGGAACTGAAAGTATGTTTACACACAGTAAGCCTTCCAAGGCAGGATTATCTCTCTCTGTGTTGTATGCAGTAGGGAGCTGCAACTGAAAGTATGTGTGTGCACAAAGTAGGCCTTCCTAAGCAGAGTTACTGCCCTCAGTAAATATGAAATAGAATACTGTAGCTAAAAGTATGTATGCACAAAGCAGGCCATCCTAAGCAGGGGAATTTTCCTCAGGACTGTATAATGTAGGATACAGTAAATGAAAGCATGTATGCACAGTGTAGGCCATCCCAGAAAGAGGTACCTCATTCATCAGTGTATGTGATGAAATGCTGTGCCACAGAAGTCTGTGTGCAAACAGCCTCTATTAACTTTCACAGCAGTGACACAAGCTTCAATCTCTATAAAGCAGTGCATTCTAGCTGATGTAAAATCCTTTAATGACGTATAACAAGGCACAGAATGAATGAGTGTCTACACACAGAAGGCCAGTTGTACCTGGGATACATCACTAAGTAACCTGCATAACAAGGCAGTATGGATAATTGTACATTCACAAAAAAAAACAGTCATAACCATGACAAATCTCTGCATAACCTACACAAAAAGGCAGTATGAATGAAATACAGTCTGCACAGCAAAGATACCCCTTGCCTGGGAATGTCTCAGGAATGTGCCAGGTAAGGCAAAAGTTAAGAAATAATTACTATCTGTAAAAGTGAAAGCATCCCAGTCTAGTTATCAGTGCTTTAATAGCCAATACAGATAAATGACAATAATATAGGGAAATATCACATTAAGATGGAATATATCTCCTAGAATTGTGTAAACAAAGAACATATATGTTTCTGTCTATAGGAAAAAATACCTCAAGTTGAATATACATTTCTTATTCCTCTGTAGTACACAACATGTCCTTAAGAAAGCCAACCTTAACAAACTTGCCACATCCTATAACAACATTGCCAGATTTGCCACTGGCAACCCTTACAGAACACACCACTGTGTGAACTTGAAACAACTAGGATGGGTGGAATTTCAAAACCTTTTGCTTATCCCCCAACTCAACATTGCTCATAAATTACTCCACCAGCCCAATAACACCCCTATTCTCTCAGAACATTTAATCCCTTATAATAATCTCAACTCCCTTCGATCTTCTAAGAAACTCAAGGCCTGCCTTACAAAGTCCAATAACTCAGCCGGTGACTCCCTTTTCTCTAATACAATTGGAAGGAGCTGGAATCTGCTACCCAGTGAAATCACACTAATCACATCTTTACCAATCTTCAAACAAGAAATTAAGAATTACTTCCAAAGTCATTGGCTCTGTTCCTGTATTAAACCTGACTAATCTTCCTACCTACTTCTGTTATCCTCCTCCTCAATTTTCCTCCACTCTCTCAATTTTCTTTATAACTATTTTCTAACCCTTTTATCCTTTTCCTCTCTTTGGCTTATATCCAGTAGGTCTTTTTACTGCTCTTATTCCTTTCTTAGATTGCTTCCATTTATACCCACTTATATTGATATAGCTCTCTTTCTCTGATATTAACCCCTTTGTTAACCTCTAACTCTCTTTGAACAATGACTTGTTACCCTATATTTCACGTTGTCATCTCATCCTTCAACATGAATTTTTGATACTTATACAAGTTATAATTTTATATATTTTCTTAATTAATTTTTATTTTGATGTTGATATTGCTGTTTTTTTTTTACTTTTGATATTTCTTTTTGATTGTATGATTCTTTTTTTTGTGTGTGTCTATTTCTGTGTGGAGCTTTTCTCCCCGGGCCTCTACTGAAAATGGAACTATATCCAGCTAGACTAGCCCGGTCAACAAATGTAAAATAAAATTAAAAAAATAAATAAAAACATTTCTTATGCTGTTGTTGCATATTTCAGAGTACAGGGTACATATACTGTTGTCCTTAATGCCATTGTTGCATACTACAAAGTATGGTATACATATACTGTCTCTACAGGGAAGGCTGACCCAGCTGAAAGCACATGTGTAATTAGTATGAGAAACAGGAATGCATTGATGGGCTACTGTCACTAGATGAAGACCATTCCAGAATGATGCACTTATTGTACAGAAATGGTGTACACAACAGAGTGCTGGGCCATTAACTGGTACTCATACATGAAAAGTTGTTCTAGTCTAGTATATATTTTGGATTAATGTCCCTAGTGCAGTACTATGACATGAAAGGATGGCGCAGAAAAGTCAGATAATACTGGAGTGAATCTTTAGTGGTATCTCCTATAATGTACCAGCGACATAGCATCATGTCCTCACAGAATAGCACAAAGGAAGCCTACCATGGGATAGAATACAACTTTGAAGAGACTATATCACTTCTACCAGGAAGGTCATGTCTGGCTGAGAAATATGGCACTTGTGTCATTTAGGAAAACTGCCAAGCTGTGGGAGAAGAATTACTTTAATCTTCAGAAAATTCAAAGCAGAGGGGCATAGCTAGCATGGGCACTGAGTAGCAGCAGAATTCACCAGCTCCACTGAAGATAAGTTTCTACACTGGAATTTTGTCCTTTAACAAGAAAAAAAACTTGGATTTTTTTTATACAGTATGTTAGATCTCAACTTCTTTTACAAGAATATATATAAAAAAACGAAAGTGGACATATTTTCCAGTCAAAAATCTACTTGGAAAAATCACAATTCTTCTGAAGAGAATTCCATCATGAATCACACTAAGACAGGCAGTCAGAATTCCAGTATGCAAAGAGACTTACAAACTCTAATATCCAACATTAGGTCTTAACTACAAAAACTGATAAAATTGATTCAAAAATAGACAGCTTTAAAGAAAAAGCCACTAAACAAATGGAACTACTACATGATAATTTGAAGCTACAGAAAATCCAAATATCTAGTACAGAGGAAGTGACATGGACGGCAGAATTCTGGAGAATGAAAACAATACTGAATTTCTACTTAAACGAAATACTATGTCACAAAACAAGTTGAATGATCTTGAAAATAGATCCTGTCAAAACAATCAAAGGATTTTTGGACTCCCTGAAAACATAGAGGGCAATAACATGGCAAGTTTCCTTAACACCTGGATACCTAAAATACTTGACTTACCAGAAGCTTTGTCTTTTGGAATAGAAAGAGCACACCAACCACTAACTGCAGTAAACAGCACTAACAGAAAGCAACCCAGATCAGTTATTGTAAAATTCCTGTCTTCATCAGATAAAGAATTAGCATTAAAAACTGCTTGGTCTAAGTCTCCCCTAAAATGCAGTGACTCAGTAATTCGTTTTGATAATGACTACTTAACACAGGTTATTACCAAGAGAAAATTATTTTTACCATTGATTAAAGAACTGAAGAAAATACAAATAAAGACTCACCTTTTGTTTCCTGTGAAGCTGAAGATCTTCCTTCCAGAGAGTCCCAAGATGTTTGATGATCTGGATTCTGCACTGACCTTTGTTAAAAATCATAAAATATTGGAAAAATTAGAAGAAATGGAATGGACTAATTCATCTCTTAAAAGATTGGCATCTAATTCCACATGGAAAACTAATGAAAAACAAAAGAGACTGAAAAGTAAATGAACATAAAATATACTTTTCTAATACAATGTCTTGTTGTTTTGGACTTTAAACTGTTAGCAAATCTCTACAGTTATGATTTATTAACAAGGTAAGCCCATCTCTCCATTTGTTATGTTAAGCAAACATAAGGTTTACATCTATATCAAAATTTTAAATTAATCATTATAATACTGCATATAACTTCTCTTTCTTACAAATAAACATTATTACTCATCTGCTATTAGCAGATAATATTACCCCTATAAAATAAATCAAAATAGTGTGGCATTTTCCCAAACTATAGTAATAATTTAAATATTATAGGTCTTTAATATATGATTTTAACTTGATATAGCCAGAATACAGTAAACTATTTATATAACAGCTTTTATAAGACACCTCTAATATACTAATAACAGCAAGGCAAAACCTGTTATATCTAATTAAGTAATCCCCTATGTATAGTGTCTTTTACAGATATAAATCCAAGATAGAACATATGTTATGGCTTTTAATGGACTAACGCCTATTTGGGAAGTGCTGTCTGTATGTGTTTTTTTTTTTTTGGTCTATGGATTTAAAAAGAAATGTAATAGCTATGGTTCCAATGTGTGTTGCTAATCTTTAACATTATTTCAAATGTTTTGGTTATGTTGTTTTCTGAAAAGGACATACATGTTTTTTTACACTGTGAATTTGCTTGGTTGAGGCCCACGACGCTCATAACTATTATTTTTCCTTTAAAGAGAAAGGGAAAGAAAAAAAAGGCTCATTAATATATTATAGCTGATTTTCCCACAGATTACATCTAACAGACTATTTTACTCAATAATTACCTTGCAACGATCATCCCCGAGCTTCAGCCATTCGCAGATCCTGTAGCCAGCTAAGAAATCTTCTCCATATCATTTTTTCGCATTTTTGGATATGCGAAGCACCCAGATGATGTCAGAGCTAATGGACAAGCACATACAGGAAGTGGAAAGCTCAGTGGAGGCCGAGAAGTGACTGTAATCATTTAGTTTAAATAATATCAAGCACAACAACTCAAACTATTGCATTAAAGGCCGCTTGTAATTTAAAAATAAATGCTAACAAAGGAGCAGCTATTTTTGATTCCCTGGACCTATAAACTGCACAATTAATGGGAAAAGAAGACTAAATGTGAGTAATTGTAAATGTAATATCAATTTACAGAATAATGTTATCTGCAACACTCACCTATAATGTCACTTTTGTTGCCAGATGCTTACACACTTAGTTAATATAGTTTTCATAATAATTCAATAAGGTATTTAGTTGAAGCTAACTCAGGTATAATGATTTATGTTGGCAGCTTTGAGCATTGAATAGAGGACTATTTAATGGATTTCTAGTTAGCTCTTTTCTGTCTATCTCAAGTGTGTGTTTATCTCTTTGAATAACATGTACTGATGTTTTGAAGCATTGAAAATTCTTATTGACTGTGGCAGATTTAATTATAATTGAGCTATAAAGATCTTATAAAATAACACCTTACACAGAAGCAAGAAATATTTCATTTATCTGTAGTATTTCTGAATCTCTAACATCTATCAGGTTACATCTGCTCAAAAACATATTGTATTAGATCAAATGGCAATGCTTCTATCCATTACAATATATTTACTGTTTGTCTAAAGCCCCCCCCCCTTTTTTTCCCATCTCCTCTTTCACGTGCATACATATATTTTTGGGAAAGGAGACACAATGTGATTAATGAATTTATATTTGATAAGTTACAATACTTATGTTAACATAATAGATCTAAGAAATTTGTTTCTGACTGTATAAAACCTTGTTTGAAGAAAATTATCAATACAAAATAGTTTAATAACTGTTGATAGATATTATTATCTTACTATACTATGTTAAGTATGGTTAAATAGTAATTAGACAACATAGACAGTCTTATACTATCCTTATGATATTATATATTAGAGACTAGCTAATACTTTCTTCTATATTTTATACATACACAATAATTTACATTGTATTTCATTTTCGTGATTAACATATTATATCAGATGAAATATATCCAGTTAAATCTTAATAGGTTTAAGTTGAAATAATCTCTAGTTTTATATCTAATCACTATTACTTAATACATATTACTGGTGACAGCTGTGTTCTTTTGCTACTGTTTAAGGGTTTGATCTCAGTGGCAAATGTCATTGAGACAGGGAGTTTATAACTCCAGGTGGAGAGCTATGTTGTGTTTTTATAATCTGAAATATATGTTCATTGTTAAAAAACAGTTTCTTTTGACATCCATTTTAATCTATCCAAATAGAATTATAAGTTACAATGCTTATAATATATGCGTTTCCACAATGAATTAATGTATAATACTTGCAGAATGAACAAGTCTTTAGTTGGAAAGAGATTCTCAAATTACACATATTGTATTGACATGTTATTAATTAATCACACACTCATACCTACATAACATGACTATATTAAAAGGTATATCGATTAATATAAATGGTCTAAATAAACCTATTAAAAGAGGTAGTTTGTTTAAATATCTAGCCGTACATAAACCAAACTTAATTTTTTACAGGAAACTCATTTAATAAGAGATAATATTAAGTTCTTGAACACAAATAAATATACAATCATCACAAGCTCAGTATATACAAAAAAAGAAAAGGGGGGTTGCAATTTTATGGGAAAAATCGCTATCTTCACCAAGAATAATTAAAACATATCAAGATAACAAAGAATTGCTATGTTTAGCCATAATTGAAATAAAAAAAAACTATGTACATTAATAAATAATTACTGGTTACCGGGAATAGGCACTAATACTATCAAACAACTTTTATCCCAAATAATATCTCAGTCTAAGGGAAATATTATCATGGCAGGGGACTTCAATTGTATTTTAGATTTAAAAGATACAACCACTTTAGCAAATAGAAAAATTACCCCTCAAGCAAAACAATTAATAAAATTTATAGACTCCTACTTGCTCAAAGATATATCTGACTTCACAGATCATAGCTCTCTACAATACACATTTTATTCCAATAGACACAAATCATATTCCAGAATTGATAGGATACTATTCTCCACACAAATTATAAATTATTTAAATAACAGCAAAATCATTTCTTGTCCAATCTCCGATCATAATTCTATTATATTTGAATTAAATATTAACAACATTCCCAATACACAAATAAAAAGAATACATGCATATCTTACCCAGCTTAAAGATATTCAGTCATTTTTAAAAGAAGAAATACAAAATTTTATAGATATAAACTCAGCATCTAATACTCATGACATATATATTTGGGATACACTAAAAGCTTACCTATATGGACAAATTAACAAATGGTATTACAATAAAAGGAAAACATGGGATAAAGATATTGAAACATTGCAGAACAAACTTGATATATTGCATCTCAAAAATAGAGATAATCTCACTTCTAAAAACATTAGGGAGGAAATAAGCAAATTAAATGAAGAATATAGAAACATACTACATCACAAGACAATGATTACATTAGAAAAATATAAATTTCTTGTTTATTAATTAAATCCTAAACATTTAACTAATCTCAAAAATAAAACTAAAAGAATGAACAAACATAATCATATCAAAGAAATATACTCCCTGAGGAAAAAGAAAGAAGTATATAGTATACAAGATATAATAGAAGAATTTAGAAGTCACTTTCATACAATCAATCAATCTATACATAATATAGAAAGTAAAGACAACATTAAGCATTTTAATTAATAAAAATCTGCATAATAAACTTAATAAACAACAAATAGAACTTATTGATAAACAAATCACCCTAGCTGACATACAAACTCAAATTAATAAGCTTAAACAAAATAAGGCATTTGGAAATGATGGTATCATACCAGAAATGTACAAAGCTATGCCCAAATCAGCTATTTAATTACTTCATAAAGTATATAGCACATCTCAAAACAACTTCATAATACCCCCCTCATGGAAATATACATTCATATCACCCATTTTAAAACATAACAAGGACCCTAAATATTGTTCCTCTTACAGACCTATATCTTTATTAAATGCTGATTATAAGAAGTTTATGAACATATTCACTGAAAGACTAAAAAAGTTTTTACCCCAATTAATAGATGAGGATCAGACAGGTTTTGTAGTCAGTGGAAACACTCATGACAATATAAAATTAACATTAGCCCTTATTGATTTCTCACAAAAAAAAGAACCTAACTTTAATTAGTTTGGACGTAAATGCCACTTTTGATTCGATTAATTGGGAATACTTGTTCACATTATTAGATTGTTTAAATTTTTCATATAATTTTATTAATCTGCTAAAACACTTATATGACGGTACTTTTGCATATATCAAATTAGGTTCATATACTTCAAATAAAATTCCTATCATAAAAGGTACCAAGCAAGGTTGCCCACTATCCCCATTGTTGTTTACAATGATAATGGAACCATGGGCTAACGATATTAGGAACAATAAGAAAATAGAGGGTTTAGAGTGTGAAAAAGATATAACAGCTAAAATTCAATTATTCGCAGATGATGTTCTCATCTGTACAAAAGGAAATGATTCTTCAATATCAGCTCGATTTGATTTGATTAAAACATTTCAAAAGATGTCTGGGCTGTCTTTTAATGACAGCAAAACTAAAATACTACCCATATACTCAAATACAAATGACAAATCTAACTATGACACTCAGCAGTTAACTAGTATAGCTCAAATTACTTATTTAGGAATAATTCTAGCTAAAAACATTAAAACAATAATACAACTTAACTATAATAAGTGTTTTGAAAATATTCAAAATCTATTTTTAAAATAGAATACAATAACTTTCACTACAGAAGAAAGATTAATTATTATTAAAATGATTATTCTACCCAAAATATTATATATTACACAACCTATTCAAATACTCCCTTCAAAAAATTTATTAATAAGTTAAATACTTTAATATTAAAATTCTTTTGGTCCGGGAAAAAAACAAGAATATCAATTAATCAACATCAAACCAGTTGGAACAATGGTGGGATAGCATTCCCAGATCTTAACATTTACTCTATTTCCTCAATAATCAAAACAATTACAGAACTTTTAGATAATACATATTCAGTTAAGTGGAAACTGCTATGGGTTTCATCAGCAATGCAGCTAATATCCAGACCATCTACACACAAATTAGAAATAATAAGTAACCCTATTTTATGGATCCTAAAAGATTATTTTACTATACACATAACTCTCAATCATACTACTAGCTACATTCATAATATTATAACAAATTTTAAAAATGTTACATATAAACACCCCAGATACAAAGAATGCTTATTTTTATTATTCTCCATAGCATTCACACAATAATCTATTATAACTTCAGACAAATAAAACTACCATATTTAAACATAATGATCTTAAGTTTTGGTTCCAACTAACATCTGGATATAAAATCAAATCAGTTGAATACATAATACAGGAATATCAAATAGACAACGCAATGTGGCTGGATATGCAAACACTTTTACTAACTCTAGCTAATAAATTAGAATTGATCTCATCAATTACTAAACACAAATCTAGTACTTTACTATACCATTTTCAATCAATCTTACTTCATAAACATACATATTCTGGCAAACTTTCTTTTATTTATAGAACTATAAGAGAAGAAACTTTCAGTTGTCCACAGAACTTCTGGAACTATTTTTACTCTATCAGTAATAATCTTCCAACTGATCTAGATAAAGCAAACATCTTGCAATCATCAGGGAAAACTACTTTATCTTTGAATTGAAATTATACATATGGAGATATATATAAACAGATCATTCTATACTCCTCAATTAATGGATAAAATAAACAAAAAACAAAATATATGTAATGAATGTAAATCAAATATAGACATAAAGTGGGCACACATGTTTTACGAATGCCATACCTTAAGTACTTTTTGGGGAAAAATAAATGACTTACTACAGGCACTTTATTCAGACAATTTCACATTAAATAAATCTCTGGTGATATCTAATACTCCTGTTCCACAATGTGTCAGAAAAATAAAGTATCCACTATTATGGGCAATACTGGTGGTAGCCAGAAAGACCATAACAAAAAATTGGATTTCACAATCTCCTCCTTCATTTTCTGAGTTCATGAAGTTGTTAAACGTAGTATGCCAACTGTAATTAAAAACTATAAACTCAAGGACAACTAAAAAAACATATAATCATCAATTGTGGGTTAATTTTCAAAATTTGTTGAATAAGAATGAATCTCTGTAACAAATTACATCAGTTTGTTTCCTTCATAATGACAATATACATTATAATCAGATAACAATAACACATTGTAAATATATTAATGGATGTCTATGTAAATACTTTAGTTGGTTCAGTTCTGTTAGTTTGGTATATATCAAATATGTAATTCATATAATGTAATTTATATATGTTAAAGCTTTCAGGTTACAGTTTTTACTATGATTTCAGGTGATTGTTTATAATTTTAAAATTATTAAAATCAATAAAATTGTTTTAAAAAAAGAAAATTCAAAGCATATGATTTGCTGATTATGTATAGCTTCTGACTCTGACTCGGTCTTGCTTTAAACTTTCTTTCTCCATTCTCATTAACATTCCTCTTTGCCATGTATCAGTCTGCAGAAGGTTTGAATTAAGTGTCTAAGAAATTAAAATTCAGATCAGGATTTATGCCCCCCGGGCTGGCAAGAACTGGGAATCATGGCTGAATCCCCAGTGGAGTTGCAGTAGCAGTTATTATATGTGGAAAGATGTACTGAGTATAAAGCCTTACAATTCCCCAATCAAACTGGAACAGAGTCATCATCTCTTAAAACCCCATCGCATAACAAAATAATCAGTTATCTAAACCACTGAAAACAAAAACAATGACCCTTCTCCTATGCTGAGATAACCTAGCAGACCCACTGCGCATGAGCTAAATAATCCTTACCTCATGACCAATGGCAGCTCTGCAATGACTTCAAGGGCATTATAAAAATCACGCAGAGCCAACTACATGCCATCATGCCATATTGCGACCCCATTTACCACCCAATCCAGAAATAATCGAATGAGCTCTCCTTAATGCCAGAGCAATAACAATTCTAATGACTCCTCGATCTTTACTCTTCAACTGAACAACCAACACTAAACCCACCGCCATCTGAAGCCACACAGAAGCAAGAACCAACCATGATGTCACATCTCAGCCCCGTTTCCTGCTTAAGATAACCAAAAGAAATATCATTAAAATCCCTTTGTCTATCAATCCTGTCATCACACTAACTATCCCTTATAAGCAATAAAACAGCTCATCAACCATCATGGCATTTTAGCAACTCATCAACATGAAAAATACAAAAGATAAGCCAAACCGTTGAGTGCCCAACGTTCTGTCCGAACACCAAAGTGTTCAAATAAACTGTACCAGTAGCAACAAAAAAGTGAACCACAAATAATCCAAAGTACATTTAATTTGAAGCGCTTTTCGTTTGCAACAATATGCAAACTTCCTCAGAATGAATGTATAATGACATGAATACAGATTTTATACAATAAGCTTAATTGTTCAATACAAGGTAATTAACCTAAATTAAACACTTAAAAATTAAAGATACAAAGCCTAAAGATTATCTACTGTTAAATACTAAAAAATACGTACTAGTAAACCACAAATAAAAATGTTCAAATATGTATGTCTGTATATTTGAGTATGTTATTAAAACACACATGTGTTATTAAATGCAGGAAAAATTCAACTTAATGGAAAAAACCTTAAAATATACGCAGAGTAATATGTATTAAAAAACATTATAACAAATCCTACAATAATTCTACTAGTGAATTTAAAGCTGGAAAAACATAAAAATAATAATGTATACCTAAAAACATTAAAAAGCACATATTCAATATACATGAAAACTAATTAACAGCTAGTAACTATCTTTTGAGACTAAGAATACTTAAAAGGCAGGCAATAGAGCATGCTTCATTAAGACCAGGAGAATGGTAGGATTCTAGCCTAATTTGCCACTGAAGTTCTAAAGCTAGCAGTTTTAACGCAGCCGGGCCACCTCTAATATCATTATATATTTGATCAATCGCAATAAATTTAAAATGATGCGTGGGATGATCCAAAATGTGTTTAGCCAGTGCGTTAGTAGTCTTTGCTTTCCTGATGGCATATTGATGTTCATAAATACGTTCTCTGAATTTCCGTTCTGTTTTCCCCACATAATGGGCCTGACAAATCTGACACTGCGCTAAGTATTAGAGGTGACCCGGCTGCGTTAAAACTGCTAGCTTTAGAACTTCAGTGGCAAATTAGGCTAGAATCCTACCATTCTCCTGGTCTTAATGAGGCATGCTCTATTGCCTGCCTTTTAAGTATTCTTAGTCTCAAAAGATAGTTACTAGCTGTTAATTAGTTTTCATGTATATTGAATATGTGCTTTTTAATGTTTTTAGGTATACATTATTATTTTTATGTTTTTCCAGCTTTAAATTCACTAGTAGAATTATTGTAGGATTTGTTATAATGTTTTTTAATACATATTACTCTGCGTATATTTTAAGGTTTTTTCCATTAAGTTGAATTTTTCCTGCATTTAATAACACATGTGTGTTTTAATAACATACTCAAACATACAGACATACATATTTGAACATTTTTATTTGTGGTTTACTAGTACGTATTTTTTAGTATTTAACAGTAGATAATCTTTAGGCTTTGTATCTTTAATTTTTAAGTGTTTAATTTAGGTTAATTACCTTGTATTGAACAATTAAGCTTATTGTATAAAATCTGTATTCATGTCATTATACATTCGTTCTGAGGAAGTTTGCATATTGTTGCAAACAAAAAGCGCTTCAAATTAAATGTACTTTGGATTATTTGTGGTTCACTTTTTTGTTGCTGCTGGTACAGTTTATTTGAACACTTTGGTGTTCGGACAGAACGTTGGGCACTCAACGGTTTGGCTTATCTTTTGTATTTTTCTGTGGTTTTTTGTTTAAGTTTCCTGGTATGGCGTCTGAGTCTGTTGATAACTCATCAACATGAGCCATAACATTTCCTTATTAAACAAAAGGCAATGAATCCTTATCCCCAACCACTCCAACTACACCTCCTATGCCCACTTAATATGCAACCCTTATAAACAACCTGTCAATTACCCTTCCTTCTATCTAACCAGCCACCAGCCCAACTCCCCCCAGCTGGTCCCTACATGCCTCCTTTGTTAAACAATAAAATTCTCCATGACTTCCCATTAATTTGCCAAAGCCTAACCAAGTTAATTCCCCAATAATCACCTGCCAAATGCACCCCAAAACACTAAACCAATTTCCCCACCTATCCCCCACAACACCTACATACCTAAAGTGGTCCAGCAAACCCAACATACTCTTTTAAGTCATACATACCGAACCATCTCCCATCCGTCCAGAGTGCAAGTCACAACTTAATAAGTAACTGTAAATTCAGTCTAGAGTGTCCACCCATGTCCATTTAGAAATAGATTAGGTGCTGCATGTGAAATAAATTGAACTTGATACCCCCAGACCACCACATATCTGAGCAGAACTCCAAATACTCAGCATCCCCGGTTGTCCCTCTGTCACTTCATCCAAATAAACCCCTCCAAATTATGCCCCCTAAACCCAACACCTGCTATAAAGCGTGTAAACAAATTCAAAACCCCATGACCAATCCTATCCACCTACCCCAACAGCCATTCCAGAGAATTGCCAGAGGCAACCCATGGATAAGCTATGATACCAATGCAAATCCCATGAGCAATCCAATACACCTACCAAGAGTTCACCCTCCTTAATCCACCACTTAGCCTAAAATTCCCCTTTAAAGCTTCCCTATTACTGTATCACCTCCGCATCCAACAGCAAATGCTAATTTGCCCCAAACACTCAACTACAATGCTCCCACAAGCTCTACTTATCCTTACATCACCCCTGAAACATACAAAATAACTTACCTACCCTTTCCAACACCACTGTAGCTGCACAAACACTACCTTCCTTGCAAGAAATGGATAGTCCTACTTTTTGACTCCAACACTCATTTGATTCAATAAATAAAATCAAAGTCCTGTACCCCCCCATATATTACCCATGTAACCAATTCAGGCTGCTGCAGTCTCCGTGACCAATGTCCCTTCCATACACAATGCAAACACACCAAAATGAGTAAATAAAATTACATCAAAACCTGCCGCCTTGTTCTTTGCAACTGCAGCAATGAAAACCTCTTGGTAGCAACTTTAATCACCTAAAAAGAGCGCTTCCTTCAGACCACCAGCTGATAGTACCTCTGCGCCGATCATGACTGACTGCCTTACGTAGCATTCCAACATCTAAAACACCCAACATAACACCACCATCTGCAAAGAAAGAGAAAAATGTAAATCATCTGAAATACAAACACATTTGAAGACAACCTGTCCTCCCAAAGCCTCAAGTAGACCCCAGAGCATACCCCAACACATCACAATATTTCCACCCCATTAATGGACAACCCCAACTCCCTTTAAACACCACCAATCCTGTTTCACCCTACTTGTAAGTTAATTTTAGTTGCCTTTCACTACACCTTGCACCAAGGCTGACATGTCCAATGAGTACTTACTAAAGTAGGATTAGCATCCATCACCTCTCATGATGGTCCTCTGTGCATCTGTAAATAAAAGACAAATTACGTACTCACCACTTATCTTTCATGCCAAAATTCTCTGCACACCCGACCAAATTGCACTGCCAGGAGCACTCTGCCATATCCCCCAAGAAATCATTCTGCTTACAGTAAAGGAACATACTACAATAACGGTGTTATGCCACCCCATGCAGTGACTGGACTACTACTTATTAGACCTATTAAAATGAAGAATGCAAGTGAAACAACAAACGTATATTCTACTTAATGCTACATGTAAGGGATAATTGAAGCAACAACATACACCCAGTTTTAGTGATTCCTCTTAATTTTATACAAACTCACCACATTTAACTTGCTATCAGAATGATTTATTTGAAATACCTAAAACAATGACTACCATATTCATCAACTCCCTCAGACAAGGTACCTAAAAAACTACTGCAGCCTCCATAAATCCATACCGACCAGCTATCATTGTTATGGAGTCCATCCCTCACCAAATACCCCATACAAAATCAGAGCCTGTATCTTATGCCAATAAAGTAAAAGCCTTAAGCACTATACCGTCCTAACCCCCACTGTCTCACCTCTAATGTTAGTCCTTAATATGCCAATAATTAATAGCAATAAAATCAATGGAGGGACAAGTTGTACCACCCTAAAACTCAGCGCAATGCTTTTTTTTTATTACCCCCTCCAACACTGAATCACACTGAATCATATACCAAACATAACTTCATTATTCAATGACTTCTCTACTTTGCCAGAAAACCACAGATGAACAACAACTACAAATATGCAGCCAAATCTGGACATTTGTACAGTGGCAACTTTACTTCAGAGGCAAAACGTACATCACCCATTTACCAAGCACCCTCTTTAAGAGGAGCCTGGACAGCTGATGGGAAACTTTACCCTTGGGATCCTACCTATGTCCCTACTGGACAGGGGAAGCAGGAGTTGACTGAGGGAAAATGGACAAAATTCTTGGCTAGGCTTATAAAGGCCTCTTGGCCAATAGCCTAGTATCATCCTATAAACCAACCCAAATACCTAAAAAAACACCTTCCCAAACCCCCACTGCTTACCAGTGTTTTATGCACACAGAGAACTAAAAAAATATGCAATCTTTCCTGCCCCTCAATGCTACTAGTACTGTGAACATATATGTGTAGCATCCCGCACTCATGGGCACCACAAAGCCCACACAGACAGGAAATGCAAAAGTATGGGCACAGCCTAGTATCATCCTATAAACCAACACAAATACCTAAAAACACCTTCCCAAACCCCCATTGCTTACCAGTGTTTTCTGCACACAGAGAACAAAGTGTCATATGCAATCCTCCCTGCCCCCCCCCCCCCAACGCTACTTGCACTGTGAACATATGTGTGTAGCATCCCGCAGTTATGGGCACCACAAAGCCCACACAGACAGGAAATGCAAAAGTATGAGCACAGCCAATTGCTTTCATAAACACAGCCATTCGGTGGAAAGTACATAAATTCTCACCCCAACTTGCATGTGCTACCAGAACTATCCGAGACTTTTACTTGTTAACCCTGAAAGAAAGTTAAAGAAACAGTGACCACAACAAGCCAATTTCCTTCCCCACTCTAACAGTAACCAAAGTTTACATGAAACGCAATGATAAAGTGAAAATGGCAGTTGTGGACCAAGCACAATTTTACCACATCCCACAATTACATCTGCTATCCAGCCAATATTTTAAGAACTGCAGCATTTGTGTACCAAGTATACTTTATCACTGCCCACAATTATATCTGGTATCCTGCCAATATTTAAGAAAAGTGCATTTTAAACATTGCTCTTAAACTTAGAATGAGGGTAGAATAAAAGGCTTTTATGTTAACGCGACTTCTTGGAAAGATACAAAATCTAAAATTCAAATGCATGCCTGAGGAACCCTCCCCTCATAATGTTAAACTACTCCACACATGCGCAGAGAATGACCATTACTTGTGGGTGCTTCGGGCCCGTGAAACACTACAGCAAATAGTCATGGCTTGACTGAATTACTCCACAAGTTTTTGCACAATTCTAAGCATATGTAGCCCGTGAAAAACAATCTTGCCAGAAGCTAGCCTGTCATTCTGTTCCGCAACTACACCCCACCTTCTCTGTATCTTCTATGTGGTCCCAACCAACCACATCCTGAAACAACCCCGGACCCCAACCTCCCATCAACAAAGACCACTGATTTCACAAGCAAAGAAAATGTCACTCTAACTGGTCAACAGCCAGTGAAGACAGCAACCTTACACTTAGTGCAGCAAATCTACAAACGTCCCCCAAAGATCTTGCACCCTCTATCCACAAGGGCAAGCCCCTAGACAACCATGCCAACACAGAATCTAAATCTAGGGCAGCATGATAGTATTCTCGACACTGCAAGCCCCACAACAAAATCCCGCAAAACCATGCCACTACCACCAACGGCTCTGGTGAGTATACCCGCCAACTGACAGATATATGCCAAGCACTACAGTCAGCAAACACAAACTCAGCACCTAAAATTTCTAGCATACCCTGAGTTGTCGTAAGAAAGGAATTTTCTGAGCTAAAGCAAGTTCAGTCTTAGTATATGCTCCCCGATCACATTTTTTTTGGAAGGTGGTTCAAGGATGACTTTTAAGGACCTTTGTCATACATCAGGACTCCTGAATTTCACTTCGCACTGGTGCTTTATCCTCAGTACTCATAAATCCATAACATGGGACTTTAACTTCTAAATAAACAAACAGTGACCAGAAGTTTTCAGAATATATTTCCTCTGAAGCACAGCAGTAGAGTATTCATTAACAGCACAATACATTTTACACTGCATTTCTGCTCTTCCTTTCTCTCTTTCCACTAAAAAAAAAAAAAAAAATGTCTAAGCTTGTCTCCTGCCTTTTCTGTAGGTAGTCTAGTTTGGATACAGATTTGCTGTGTTCAGAACTATTTGTGGGCTTCTGAGCTCCCAAGTCTTTCTGTGTTTGAGGGAAGCCTTCCAGCTTAATTTTGTTTCTTAGAACTAGCCAGATTTTTAGTTTCAGCACTCGTCTGTTTCTTTGAGCTCAGCACTTGTTCAGAACTTGTAAGCACTAAATAAGCTACAAATTACTACAGCACTCAATTTTCCTCACTTGTCTAGAGGAAAACAGTTTCTAGTACTTAATAAATAAGCACCTATCCAGGCATGTCTAAGGGTCAGCTCCCGGTGTTTTCTCCTGCCTACCTAATGAATCTGGGCATCTTGGGGCAATGCAGCAATTGCCTCATGTACACAGACAACCCTCTCCTCCTACCACCCAACACTACAACCTGTGAGAGATGCACTTATACAGCCAAACTGGAAGCAAAGTCTTCTTCACCCAAGACTGGACTAGGCAGTCAAGAGGAGAAGGTAAACACTTGCACCACACCACACCACACTCACACATAGTCCCTCAAAACCTACACCACCAAAACACACACATAGAAACACAAAACACACACCTACATTCATGGAGGCTCTCAGTAAAAACCTGCCCAAGCAACAGCGACCTCCAAAGCAGAAACACAAGCAACCTCCACCCCCCAATACAACCCAAATGACACATAGCCCACAAATTCAGTGTGCCACTCAACCACAGCCTATAAGGCATAACAACGTACCCAACACTGTAGTCATAGGTGACTCTATAGTCAGGCACACTGATGTTCCACTCACCAGGCTAAACAAGGAGAAAGTTACTGTCAGCTGCCTGTCGGGTGCCAGGATCCGCCACATAACACATGCACTCAGATCACTCCACAACAAGTACAACTCTGACTCTGTTATTGTCCATGTTGGTGTAAATGACCTGAGACGTACCTCCCTGGACTACATGAAAAGGGACATGGAGGAGCTGTCCGATCTTGTAGCCCAGGCAGGTATGACCCTAGCCCTGAGTAGCATCCTGCTATCACCTAGAATGATACCACAGTACAAGGACAAAATGATTGACTTCAACAATTGGCTAAACTTCTGGTGTCATTCTAAGGGGATCCAGTATCTGTCTGCCTGGGATGACATGATCGACAAACCACGATGCTTTGCCAGAGATGGCCTGCACCTGTCACCCCTGGGATTCTGGATACTGGCTACTCTAGCCACCCCTATAGTGCCTTTTTAGGCAAGGTTCAAATGACAAATTCACCACCGTAACAGGTACAAGCAAGCAAAATCTGAGGGTATTGCTACTCAATGCTAGAAGTCTAAACCTCAAAATGCACTCACTAGAGGCACTCCTTAAAATGGAGAACATCAACATTTGTGCAGTGACAAAGACCTGCTTCAAGGCTCCAGAGAGTACCCCTGCCTTACCAGGCTATAAGTCATACCACACCTTTCGGCCACCTAACCTGGACCGAAACACTAAAGGCGGAGGCATGTCCATATTCATTAAGGATATCCACACCTCCAGGCTAGTTGCTCAGCATAATGCATCCAAGATTATCCAAGTGCAACTAACTCTGGGCAAGACCACAATCCAAATTGAAGCTTGCTACAGATCCCCCACCATGCCCCAGGATTCCCACTCCTCATTTCTTGATACACTGGAAAATATTAGGGTACAACCTAACACCCTAATAATGGACATTTTTCAACTACCCCACCATTAACTGGGAAAACTATTCATGTACCAACTCTTGTGCTCAACGTTTTCTGGAATTCATAAATTCCAATGCCTTGGATCAACTTATCCACACCCCCACCAGGGGCAGCAATATCCTAGACCTGGTTATTACCAACATGGGCAACTGGTGCTTTACACTCAATTCCTCGTTGGTCAGATCTGACCACAAGCTAATCACCCTAGACATCCACATCCCTCCCCCACCCCCCATTAGGTTAACCACCATAAAAAAATTTCTCCAAAGCCAACTTCACGCTTCTTAAGACAGACGTGGCAAACTTCACAACACCCATGCTGATGGACAATAGAGGTATGACTGCTGAATCCTACACAAATGCACTTTATAAGCACTTACACAAGTGCATGGATCATGCAATCCCTAACAGAACCAAGATGCTATCCTCCAAAAAAAAGGAAGCCAATCTGGTGGTATTCTGCCATAAACAAACTCTACAACAGAAGAAAGAAACTGTTGCAAAAAAGAGTAAAATCCCTTGATTGGAGTAACTCCCTGGTCAGCTTCGGTAAGAAGCTGAGATCCCTCATAAAATCCTTCAAAGCTAGTTACGAAAACAAAATTGCCACTGATTCTAAAGACAAACCACAAAACATTCTATAGCCTTGTCAAGAATCTCAATGGAAAAACTCAGATCTGCTCTGAATTACAGAACAATGGCACTAAATATACAGAACCAACTGATATTGCCAACATCCTGGCAGATAGGTTGAGTGCTAACTTTACCCCCTCTCATCCCCTAAAGGGCCCATCTCTATACCAGAAGAATGCAAAGTTCCTGTAATCACGGCTGCACAGGTAAAAAACACACTCATCAAAGCCAAGAACACAGCATCCATGGGACCTGACAACATCCCAGACTGCGTTCTACATGAACTACAGAATGAACTGGCACCCCACCTAAGTACCATGTTCAATAATAGCCTCACCTCAGGCTATATGCCCACTGAATGGCGCACAGCAACTGTTATCCCACTCCACAAAGGGGGAGCCACCACAGACCCTGGAAACTACTGCCCCATTAGCCTGATGAGCCTGGTCTGCAAGGCTATGGAATGTATCATCATGGAACTTATAAACAATGACATTTGTAATCTCCAAACTCTGGACCCCACCCAGTTCAGGTTTGTAAAATGCATATCATGTCTCCTAAACCTGATAGACTTCTTTGAAGCAGTCACCAAAGCCATAGATCAGGGTAAGGCGGTTCACAAAGCCTATCTAGCTCTCACCAAGGCTTTCAACACCATCCTCCAGTCTGGAATTATAGATAAACCCACTAAACTAGGTATAAATCCCTATGTCACAAAATGGGTACAAGCTAACACAGAAGGTCTTTGGCTAATGAAGTTCACAGATGACTGCAAACTAGGAGCCATAATCAAAACTCCAAAAGATGTGGACATCCTACAAAAGGGCCTTGCTGAGACAGATGCCTGGTGTCAAAGCCATGGCCTCCAGCTCAGTGCCAAAAAGTGCATTGTCATCCCTTTTGGCAAAAACTCTGTACCCATGAACTACCACATAGGCGGTAGTCTACTTAACACTGAAAGTGTGATAAGAGATCTTCGGACACTGGTGGCCAGTAGTCTCTCCTTTGATAATCACATCACCACAGTAGTCAGGAAATCCGAAAGGTTTCTCATCCAGGAAAAAAGAGGTCATTGTTCCCCTCTACTCATCACTCATTAGACCCATTATAGAGTACAACGCACCTTTTGGTATGTACCTCACAAGACATCTACAACAACTGGAAAGGCCGCAGAAATACCTCACAAAGAGGATTACCGGCCTTAAATAGATACCCTACACAGATCGTCTCAAAAATCTGCAGCTTTACTCTGTTACATATCGCCTACTCAGAGGCGATCTCTGCCTAACACACAAAGCTATGTCAAACCCAGAGCTTTTGGATGCTCCACTTAAAGAAATCCCAATCCCTCCGAGCTACATGCTCTAGGGACTTAAACCTTGTCACCACAATAAACAGAACATGCTGGAGGGATAGATTCCTGTCCCAGAGACTTCCCATACTGTGGAACAAACTACATATCTATATCAAACAAAGCTCCTCATTAGCACTCTTTAAGAAAAATATTGATGATTGGATGGGAGATAGGAAATTCACCCCGGGGATCACTTCTGTGGCTCTGCTCGACAGTGGCACAGGAAAATAATTTTCTTGGGTGGCGAAAGCCAGGGTACCTTTTGGCTAAGCTTGTATAGGCCCTAGGGCCAATAGCCTAGTACCTACCTATGAACCTATGAACCTAAATGTCTCCATTTCAAACAGCTCCAGTGAGAAATGTCTATCCATCTAACTATCCTTTCAGTTATAAGTAGTACTGCAGGCTAGACCAAATGTTCTCAACAGTTAAATCGCTGAAAGATTGTAGATCTCCTTCTTAATGGCTTGGTATGCCTCATAGTCAAGAAAAGTGTTTTATTAGGTTAATAGTCTGACCTTCTGCTAGTTCTGGCATGAAATTACAAGCCCCCCCCCCCCGACAACTTTCATTATAATTCAAGGCATCTGCATACATTGTTAACTGTTTTGGTATTTCTTTGTGATCAAGGTAAGGCTGTGGTAAAATATCAGGTCCAGTTGCTTTTAAAGAAATTAACCAATTCTGGCATCAAAAAACCCCAAGAAGCTGCAATATAGTCAGTGGGGTAGCTTACAAGTATGGGACCTCAAGTTACAGAGCCATTAACTGGGCTCATTGTGCTGTTGCCTTTTTTTTTCCCCGTAATGACTCAGGCTGGTACTGTGCCTGCACACACAATGTTCCCCACTGCTATACCTAAAACCCACAAACAAATCACTGCCCTTAAGCTGGGGCTGTAGCCTTGCCATTATGACTAAATGAGAAGTTGGAAGGCTAACACCATCAGATTTAGGGACAATCACTCACCCCATTGCGCTCAAACACCAAATTCTGAATGGACTGGCAACCATACGCCTTCTGCACCACTACTTCAAAACGCAACCACCACCAATGAAAGAAACTATGTCAAAGCAAGCTATGACCACTTCATGAGGTTCCATAAATATCAAACCAACCCGCATAGGAAATAGCAACTTAACCCATGTAGCTCACATATCTGAATCCAACAAACAAATCGAGATATTCTATTAACCATTCTTTTAGTTTTGCCCCTTCCACATCCATCTGAACCTACCATTACTACAAATAACAACCGGGCCCTAATACCCAGTGACAAATTACCATTCTCACATTAATGCCCCCCCCCCCCAAAAAAAAAAATTCCTTACTAAAAGTAGTCCACAGCCCATCTGCACCACAATACCTATAGGTCATCATGGACGTGATACTTGCAGTAGCAAGTTCACCCCAAAATGTGACTCCTACTCCAGTTACACTTGCCTAAAATCCTTTAATCCCCTCCCTACCCATACCTCATTTCCTCCCAAACCTCATACATTCCTATTTAACCCTATCATCTCCCTATCCTCCTAATTCCTGCTACTCTATTTATCTAACCCCACGTGAAGATGTCCCTGGACAAATTGGTCTGCTCTAAACCTCATTTCTAATGATTGGATCAGTCTGAAAAGGGGGTTCCGATTATGTTATGGGTAATGGAACAATTTCATTTTCCACATTTAATAATATTGTGCTTTTTAGCTTTTAGTTTAAGCACATAATCTTTATACCAGCTATTTGCAAAGTTTAAACAAAGCAGCAAAAGTGGTATTGGAAGCTGAGCAAACACAACACCTAGCTAGCAATTGTCAACAAATTTAGTTAGACATAGGTCTGGTTATTGGTATGAAGCTCAGAGATGTAGAAACAGTAGGAAGCAGCACAGATCCTTGATGGACACCATACAGATAATGATATGGAGTAGGAAGGATTCCAGCACAAGGCCCAGGAGTACCACTAGTCACCATTTTACATTCAGATGTAGCTCCAGATACCTTATCTATGTGCAGTCTGTCTGACAACAAGTTTGACATCTACCTCTCAGTGTAACATATTCTGTTTAGGTCTTTGAGTTTGTTGCCAATGTCAGTAGGAGAAACTGAGTCAAAGCTTTAGCCAAACTTAAACTGCAGTCCACAGATATTAGTCCACATGATACTTTTTAAGAAATTTAGTGGGTTAAGAAGGCAAGATTTACCCTTGACAAACCTAAATTGATGAGGGTGAGCAATGAGTTTTCAGTATCTAAGATTATAAATTGTCATATGATATATTCCGTGGCTTTACAAGTTAGAATAGTTAGGCTAATGGGTCTGTAGTTACTGGGTTCAAAGGTAGGGCCAAATTTGTGTAAAAGCATTACAGTGGTAGTTTCCTATGCCTCAGGAACATACCCGGTGGAGAGGCTTAAGGTGAAAAGGTTTAGCAGAGGCTGTGATAGGGTGTGCTTGATAATAGTAAGTAGCCATGCAAGAATATTGTCTGAGCCCATAGATGATTTTTTTTTTTTTTTTTGCCTTTGGAAAGGGAGGTTACGACCTTATCCTTGGTAATGCTTGAAAGGGGGTGAGGACTCTAGGATTTGTGAAATGTGTATGACTGCAAATGATGTGAAATTAACTCGAAATTTATTAGCAATCATGTTGGCAATATACTTTGGATCAGAGTGGGTTTTGTCATTGTGGATCAGCTCATTGTTGGGTGTTGTTCTAAGTGCCCTTAGTTTTAATCATCCTTGGTTTCTGCTGTGATTTTCAGTTTGTATTTGGCTTTTACTCTCCTAATGGTGATTTTTAGCTCTTTATTATTATCTTGATTAATTGCCTTAGGCAAAAGATTGCAAGTTGTAGTAGGCACCTAATATTCTTTTTTTATTTTATTGAAGAGTTTGTTTATGTGGGTAGATCATCAATGTGGTTTACTTTTAAATTCCTTATCAAATCTAGTCCTATTAGAGACGTCTTGGTCTGTATAACTTAGTAAATGTGAACAAAACTCTGAGGTATAGCTGGCAGCTGCAACTGCAGGGGTATAGGTTATGTTTTTGCATTTCAAAAGCGCATCATGGGGTTTTAAGAGGTTTTCTGTTTTTCTGCACTACTTAAACTCAGAAGTGTTTGCTAATGAACTGTTTGTGGTTTTGTTAGAGATGACAACTGCTTTGTAATCAGATTTAACCAGGGATATAGATATAATAGCTGATTTAGAAAGGGGAGTTATGTTTGTTATGACAAGATCCTAAATATTAGAATCCATGGTGGGCAAGTACGGGGAGTTTGCATTTAATAGGTCAGAAAATCATTAGGAGTGTTTATCATTAATGGTGCGTGTCTTCAGATTAAGATCTGTATAATCAAAATCCCTCTTCATAAAAGTAATGTAATTTATGTGCAATTCAGTCTGCCCATTTAAACATTTTTCATGGTCATTAGGAAACCTTGAACATGATTTTCAGTAGGCTATTAAGTGATAATTTATCTTGTTTAGAATGATTTGGACTTCAATTTGTGTCGCTTTTGGCTCACAGGAATCCACCTGAAGATAAGAATCTCTGATAAGTATTGATATTCTACCCAACAGCTGTCCATGGGACTGAAAGTGTGACAGGCACAGAACGCTGGTATAGAGGAAGTGCTATCTTTGGAATGAAATTGTGTCTCTGTTACAATACAAATTTGGATATGTTCAAGTTGCAAGAGAGCCTCACAATCAGGCAGTTTATTATTCTGGCATCTGGCACTGGGCAGAGCTAGCTATCTTAATACACTCAGGACTAGGAACTACTGAGATTTTTTTTTTTTTTTTTTTTTTTGCCATAGCAGGATGTCCAGAAGTCTGTTTCATTAAGTAGTTTAGACATGCACTGCAGTAATCCTAATTATCAGCCAAAACATTAATTTGCTACACATCCCAAAGTTAATACAACTGGATACACCTTCTTTCTAATGTATTCATTCCCAGATTCCTTTATAACATACCTCTGCTTATGAGAACACAATCACTCAGTTAAATGAAATCTCTTATAACATCTTCAAGCAGACGTCTTGCCCATCTCCCCCAAAGCTAGAAGTGTCACCTGGATTTACATTCTCAAATATTCAGTTTCCATTGCTTCCCAAAGTCATTGCATAGGCAGTTCTTTTAAACTAGCCTTGCGTTCTGTGGAAGGAGTAGTACCACAGTAGGAAGGGCTACCATTTCATTAATTGCCAGGCAGTGTGATGTATGGGGAGCATCACCAACGTCTCTGACCAGCATCCTGGCAGTGCATATGTTTCCCATATCTGGCACACTAGCTCACAACACCACCTCTTCTCACATGGTAGGATGTCCAATGGTCATCTATTTGGCAAGAGGAATAGTTTTCTTTTTTCTATTATATTTAAGTATTCATGGTAAAATGTATTGCTGAATGTTAAGCTACTCTTCATTGTTTTGTTTACCCCTTCTCTCTCTCTCTCTCTCTCTCTCTCTCTCTCTCTCTCTCTCTCTCTCTCTCTTTTTGGCTTTCAGATGATGCTGAATATCCACTGAAGCCATGGCTCATGACACCAGTGAGAAATCCAAGTGGAGCTGCAGAACAGATCTATAACACATCTCTGTTCCAAACCTACATTCTCATCAAGAGAGTCTTTGGCCTTCGGAAAAGTAATTTCAGATGCCTGGATGAGTCTGGGCATGCCCTTCAGCATGACCCAGCTTCTATGTGCAAGATTATTGCATGTTTCATTCTGCATAACATGATCATATGCCACTCTCATGGCAAAGTGACCCAAGCTGTCACTGCAGCTCCCAGTTCCACTCCAAATATGAGTAATGGTAACCAGCTGGCCACAATACTAAGGGACCACATCTAGCAGGCTTGTGCACAAAATATGGCTGCACAGGTAAAGAGGCAATATCTAGTCCAAAACTCTGAACTGTGATATTCAGGTTAGTGTTTCCTTTCTTGTAAAAAAAAAAAACACATACAGTATACTTTTGGAATGTAGTGATATCTGTGAGCTATGCAGTGTGGTGCAGAGTCTGCTGTCACTGTTCATCTGACAGTCTCTCTGTCATCTTAAAACATATTTTTTCAGAACAGTTACTCATATTATTGTTTGTAAAAGTCATGCATGAGTGCTCAGTGAATCCTATTGTGATGTCGTAAGGCATCGTATATGGAATAATCACAATGAATTGCTCTGTCAATACATTCAGTTGTTTTACCTAAGTGTGCACTTACTGATTGTATTCAAGTGATAAAATTAGTACAAACTCTTAATTCAGTAGTTAACATGAGTTTATACCTTGCATTTGAATGAAAACATCATATTTGTTTTTTTATATTATGCAATGTTTTCTAAGTTTATGCTGCCTTGTGAGGTACTGCTCATCATTTTCTCATACATAATTTGTGACTTCAGAGACAACAAAACATCATTATTTGTGCACTGGTGACGGTGAAGTGGCAACAGTGTTTCTTTACATTGCAGAATATCATTTTAATCTGTAATTTTCTCATTAATGTGTTTCCATGAAAACATGTGCATTACTACTTTGAAGCTGTGGGTAACTGCCAGCTATAGGAATGGTAATGCATAAAGCACCGGTGTTAATAACTGCAACCTTATGTTATGTCATACAGTTTTTTGTTCCACAGTTACCTGAGGTTTTAAGCAGTACCATTAAAGGAATGAAATGTATAAGGTCGTAAATTGTTCTAAGCACACACACACACACACACACACACACACACACACACACACACACACACACACACACACACACACACACACACACTCACACACACACACACACAAACCCCCCCAACCCCACCCTTTTTTTAATAGCTTATTCCCTTTAGAGTTAAACATTGAGCTGTGTTTGAGAAGGTGAAATTGTAAGTAACAGAAATGTCACACTTGAATCACAGTAGGTCAAATGTGTCCTACACATCTTCTAAAGAAAGACAGGCTAGGTGATAGTGGAAGTGATTTTGAAGTAGCACTCTCATGAGAGCTGGATAGTGAGCTGATTCGATGTCATGACCTACTTGATGTAGGTCATCCCGCAGACAGTTATCTGACACTGTGGGAACATGATTGGGACCATGAATGAGAGGCTCTACTAAGTGTAGACGAATACTGACATAGCCTGCATGAACTTTCTTGTGCTTGTTCCCCCTGACTAATTATAGTACTTTCTTGAAAAACATTTGTAGTGTCATGTGATCTATCCCCATGTGTCTGGACAGTACCTCATTCTCCTCTCCTTCCAAGAATGATTCCTGCTTGAGTCTGGTAAGTCCTCACCAGTGTATGAATTGAGGCATCCACCAATGCTTGGTGTGCCACCATACTATGCATAATTGTGATCATGGCATTATCCCTACTCTATATCATTTCCAATTAGTGCTGTAAATCCTAACCCATACCCTGGAGGACTCTGACAATTCCCAACTAACTCTCTGTGGCAGTGCACTGAGCCCTAAAAATATCACGACACATTTACTTCTGGGCAACTGATGCTTTAAATTCCTGCACCTGGCTCCCCTTTGTAAAGGGGTCACTGTAGACACTCTTACCTCTGAATGTCTGCCACCATCCTGAATGTGTTTGTCTGGGTTTGGAGATACTAGTGTACAGGTGCCTGAGTTTTCTACCAGTAGAACTATGACTGTAATGTCAGCTTGTGCTTGACTTTGTGATGCACTGTCACTTCCTGCAGAATTAGTAACATGGGTGTGAGATCCTGTCATTAAACTTGGGACCATGTGCCACTTTCCTCAGCTGCCTAATAAATATCACTGTGTTATCATCATCATCATCATCATCACCTTCAACAGCCATTCTGCTGCTGATAACCTCCAAATGTATTGGTATAGTGGAACTGTTTTTTTTCTGCTGATGATCATGTAAAAAATTATTTGAAGACATTGCTAATGAAGAAATAGCATATACTACTGTATGCTTATAAAAGAGGTGTGAGAGACACTTACCATGTACATTGCCTTCAATGTTAGTCTGTGTTGCTGTAGACAGTTCACCTATTAATAGTAATGTCATATGTTTAATATAATCATTCCTTGTTGGCATTCAGTTCTCTATATAAATGCTATTATTTTTAAACCAACCTTCCTGAGCAGATGAATGTTGCTGCTGCAGACGTTGGTAATAGCCAGTGTCCATACCACCTCTGATTATTCCAGTGCCATCATCTTCTATGTCATAGACATCCCTATAGTCAGCCAGGAGGTATTCCTCCTCTGGTGTTACCAGGATAATTGTTGGAGCTCCCAGTACTGGTATGGGCAATTGCATTCTACCTCGCCTTGCTTCTAGCTTGCCCTACCATATAATTTGCCTTCTTCTTAGTCTATGTTAATGTGTAGTTTCTGCCACACACTGCATTAATGCCCAGGACAACTTGATTCTGGCCTTTTGTCCTTTCAGCTTGTTCGGGCACCTCCCCCCGCCTTTACAAAACAGATGTTTCCCATATGTCCTAAGGGCTGCCATGAGTATGCAGTTTTCCTCATGGCAGAAGTTGTCCTTTCTCTGTCTTGATCCCTTGTTTTGTATCATTACTACACATGACAAAAACGCCACAGTCTTACAGAAAAAACTTTTGATGTAATCATCAAACAAACCTACAGTGACAATGTGTACATTCCATCCTCCTATAAAAAAGTTAACACAAACCCTGCAATTATTATACAAATGTAAAATCTCAGTCCAGCAAAGCGAAGTTGTGTTATACTAATGTCTGAAGCATGAAAAAAATATATTAATAACAGTAAAGCAGTCACGTTTTTAACAGAGTCACTCTTTTCTTAGCCTGTACCATTTTCGTTTATTCATAATACTATCATTTTTCATTCTTCAGTGACAATAAGAAATGTTCAAGTAAGGAAACATGTACGTTCAGCTAATAACTTACTACTTCATTACTTCACAATTGAAACCCATTTGTATGTTGTATCACTGCATGACACCAAAGTAAATGATTTTATAAGTGGTCACTAATATTTTCCCACTGCTGCTGTTTTCCAAATGACAGCTTTACACTATTCACTAAAGCCATAGTAATATGCCCATCATATCAGTAAAATAAACATTTCTTCAAGGAATCTCACTAATTTCACATCATAGACCAGTCATTTTGCACAATAAGGTATATGTTTGCATTCTTTTGCACCTTATTTTATTCTTTTCATGTGCAATATACCCAACTGCAATAACTTAGTTGTTTTCCCGTATTGTATTGCATTATATCGTACTGTATTGTATTCTTTTATTTATTCATGTTAATTGTATGTGAATGCACCTTAGGATTGCTACAAATTTCATTGTACTTGTGCAATGACAATAAAGGAATCTTAGCTTAGCTTAACTTATATAATTTTACATCATTTTGAAGTGTTTCATATTAAATTTAAAATGTTTTAATATTTTTCTTCCTTTAAGAAGTCTGTAATTTCCTAAAATATTTGCCATCTAAATCAAGTAATCTCAACTTAATATGGTATTGTTAAGCTTCCCCATATAAATTCATGTTCATTTACATGTTTTGTATGTACATTAGGCCCTTTTAAGTGTATCTCTATGAATCATAGCAATACACAAACTTGTATGGCCATTTATGGACAAAAGTCGCTCATGAGCATGAACTTGGATTTATGTGAACATGCTAGAGACAGTGGTGAAGTCATTGCATGTCTTAGTAGTCCCCAACATGCAGCTAAAATGTGCAGATAGACTCATATATATTCAAATCCAAATATATTCAGAAAAAAACAAAATGGAGTCATATGTATTACAGTTTGCTTAACCATTAAAATGGAGTCATATGTATTACAGTTTGCATAGCCATTAAAATGGAGTCATATGTATTACAGTTTGCATAGCCACTAAGTGTAAATCTTTAACCATGTAACATCATCTGAGACTCTATCCCACCTCAAACCACTATATGCATTTGAGAATCCCCCCAAAATATTACTACTGCTACAATGCAAGAATACATGATATCCAGGTGTAATACTTCAACAAAATATAGTTGTCAATATACAGCAACAGTAGCAATTATAAGTAATAAAAAAGAATAATGATGATTGCCTACTGTTTGTATCTACCATATCAATGAAATGTGAATGCATTTCTTAAAAAAAAACATGTAGGTGACAAAGCATTTTTGGTTAAACCCAACTTGCCAATAATAACAGTACTAAGTCTAATGACCTGCTGGTTAACCAAGTTTGGTTAAGATGGTGTCACACCCCAAAAAAAGTGGTTCTAAACCTGTGAACTACAGCCCTGCCTATACTGTCTTTATTCTGGTTCTGGCTCTTCTAACCATGGCAACACTTGTTAAGCTATGAGGCCGTACTCCAAGCTGGTCTTAGACCAAAATTATGGTCTACCTTCTCAAGTAGTCATATCTGAAAAAGACTGAGGCATGCACAACAGATTCCAACTGGAAAAAAATAGACATCTGGCAGGAGTTCAGTGAGGACCTGGAATCCCTGACAGAGATCATTTGCTCCAACCAGCAGTGCTGTCACAGGTATGATGACCTTCAGAAGCATAGGCCTGACTACCTGGCTGCATGAGGTAACCAGGTACAGAAGAGAAGGCCAGAGTTCTATAGTAAGTATACAAGTGTTTATTTACTGATTGATTAATTTGACTGATTGACTGATTTTTCTGTGGGTCATATTAAGCATAGCTTAAATATAGATTTAAAAAAATAAATGGGAAGATTGCATAATTGCAGGTATTTGCTAGAAGAAATATGCATATCTGCAAGCATTTGCCTATAATGTTATTATAATAATACAAAAAAAAACATATCTGTACACAGAACTGCATCTGTATGTAACCATCTGAATGTTTCAGCGATAACATAATTATCTGTATAAGCACAAACAAAATATACATAGGAATATACTAATAATTTACATATATATGTCTATAAATCACAGATATAGATCTGTATGAGTACACTCACAACTATCTGTTGATGTATTTATGTATGTAGAAAGCAAAAAAGTTTGTATTTCCATATTCCTGTTTAGTATTGCATAAACGTAGGTAGTACTTAAATTACATGTAGACAGTTTATGTAGACTATGAAATATTTATTACTATAGTAGTCATATAAGAAAGCAATTTCTTTCATAATTATAAATGCATGTAGAAGATGGCTGAATTCCATCAGGCACCACACCCAAGACAAAGTGGAGGCCAGCTGGTGGGAGGACTGCAGTGTCAAGTAAATGTTTAGCACATACTTTACTGAAAAATGACCAATATTATTACCCATCTTATTACTTATGCATGCATTTTAAAATCATCACCTTATATGTTTAGAATTGTTAAGGAAGAAAACTATCAAAGCACACACTTTTGTACAGCTAAGTAAATCAAAACTTCCATGTCTTGTTACATTGTCCTGTATGTCTGTACCTTCTGGCTAAACAAAATTCACAGACTGTTACATGCAAAGCATAATATTTAAAAACAACATTCCAGCAAAAGTGTATCCATATTTATAACTTACAGTAAAGGGAGGAATACCAAAGCATGAGACGTCAGATACCAATACATATTTCAACAAATGCATACTAAGCAAATACTGCAGTGAATGGAATGGCTTAGAAATAATATTAGTATAATGTTGAGGGAAAAGAAGAGGCAACACAAGTAAAGTAGATTTGTCTTACATCTTCTCTTTCTAGCTAAAGAACAAATCTCCTATAACAGGAGACAATAGGAGAGGTGAACAGTCAGATTGGTTGAATCCACAGGCAAGCCTGTATAAAGTAGTAAGTAGTATTGTGTGTTTCACTGATTGCATTAATATATAGGGAATTAATTAATACAGAATAATAACTGAAGCAGAGAGTACATTAAACACATTCCCACGTCTTTATCTGTTTTTTGCTATTTTAATTATGCATTCCTTTGACCTGTATTACTTTCTTTCTCTCCCATGTATGTTCATTTTTTTATTTTCTACAAATTCAAAATCCTCTTGAGTGGCCAAAGCACATACCTCCCAGGTCAGGGAGCACTCACCCTCTGTTCATCTAGGGATGTCCTTGCAAGGTTAGGGCAAGGGCAATATCCCTGGAGGGGCCCAATCACAAGGCAGCCTGCCAAGCCTCACAGAACAGGGGCTTTAAGGCTTGATTTATGGCATGCTGGAGCAGATAGCTAACCTTCTGTGTTTCTCTCTTTGTTGTGTCTCTTTTTTTTCATTCTTTCCTATTTCCCCCTTTTCCATACTTTAATGAAAACATCAGGGTGTCCATATAAGGATACCCCTATATGAAACATTTTATATCCCTTTATTTTTTAAAAATATTCGTAATAAAAGTTGTGCAGTCCAATGCTTGCCTTAAGTGTTTCAAGTGTGAATGCACATAGCAGCTTCCACCCACAATATCAGAAAACTTAAAAAGTAATATGAAGCCTATAGCTTTTGCATACTATTCCATATGTACTTAATGCTTCTTTTAAGTTACGTTAGGCTTTTTCCATAAGTGGACCTGTTTTTCAAACCACCTTTGCATTTCCTTATTCAGAGCTAATACCATATGTACTAGGCTAATGGCCCTGGAGCCTTTACAAGCTTAGCCCATAGGATTACCCTGGCATCATGACACCCAACATTAGTTCCCAGTCCCTTTGTCAAGTAGAGCCACTGGAGTGATCCCCGGGATGAATTTTCTATTTCTCATTCATTTATCAAGATTTTTCTTGAAGAGGGCCAATAAGGTGCTCTGTTTTACATATATGGGAAGTCTATTCCATAGCAAGGGCAGTCTCTGGGTTATGAACCTGTCCCTCCAGCATGTTCTGTTGATTGTGGTAATAAACAGATGAAACCAGAAGTTGTACCAAACCACTGTAAAATTACAAAACAGTCCACGAACTCCTTGTACCAGCAACCAGACAAAACGTTATTTGAACGCAAATTTATTTTTACTTTACAAGCGTTTTCGCCACGAAATAACGTGGCTTCTTCAGAGAAAGTCATAACAATATAAGCTTTTGCACACTCTTTTTATATAAAACTCTAAAGGGAAGTGACATCACATCAATTAAAAACTCGTTAAATACACTTTCATTAAAATTGTATAGCGTAAAAGTGCCAGTTTTGTGTAAGACAAACCCAATATTTTAAAGAAAATATTGTCATACCACAGAACAAATTCAAAACCTAATAGTTAATAAGTTCTATCATGTTATAAAGTTAATAACTCTAACTAGTAAAATAAAAAATAATAAATAACAAGTAACAACAGCCCAGTTCAGAAATCAACTTTCTAAACAATCTTTTATATTAATTGTTATTTGTTTTTATCGCTATTAAAAAGACTTTTTAATTAAAACACCAACAGGAATATTATGTATTAAAACATAAGTAGTACATAATCCTGTGGTAGATAGGCATTCACTTACAAAAACAAGTGTAAGTTAGCATTCATTAGGTAGCCAAAGTCAGGCAACTTAGTACACAAAATTGCCCCTAATTAACTTTAAATGAAAGTGAGTGCACTTTGGATGTGTAAGCATAATATCCTACCTCAAGTAACTCCTCATTTTCAATACTGCAGATATATTGCAGTTTTCATTGAGACCCGGATAGCAAAAAGCATCCGTTCTCAATTGCCACTCCAGCTCGCATAATTCTAAAAACAACGAAGTGGGTCCCCCACGGATGTTGGTATTTACTTGGTCAATGGCCATAAATGAGAAACAGTGGCCTGGGTGGTTATCTATATGTTTTGCTAGAGCATTGACATCCTTATTTTTCTTAATAGTATACATATGCTCATAGACCCGGTCACGTAGTCTACGATCGGTCTTCCCTATGTAGAAGGGAGGACTTTTACGCTATACAATTTTAATGAAAGTGTATTTAACGAATTTTTAATTGATGTGATGTCACTTCCCTTTAGAGTTTTATATAAAAAGAGTGTGCAAAAGCTTATATTGTTATGACTTTCTCTGAAGAAGCCACGTTATTTCGTGGCGAAAACGCTTGTAAAGTAAAAATAAATTTGCGTTCAGATAACGTTTTGTCTGGTTGCTGGTGCAAGGAGTTCATGGACTGTTTTGTAATTTTACAGTGGATTGTGGTAATAAGGTTGAGGTCTCTGGAGCTTGTTGTGTTGAGGGACTGGGATTTCTTTAGATGAAGCATTTCTAACAGAGCTGGGTCAGGCATGGCTTTGTAAGTCAAGTAGAGATCGCCTCTAAGTAGGTGATATGAGACAGAGAATAGTTGGAGTTTTTTGAGTCTGTCCATATAGGACAACTGTTTAAAGGCTAGGATCATCTTTGTGAGGTACTTTTGTGGCCTCTCCAGTTGTTGCAGGTGTCTAGTGAGGTACATGCCAAATGGGGCATTGTACTCAATGATTGGCCTAATGAGGGAAGAGTAGAGGGAGACAATGACCTCTTTCTTCCTGGATGCAAAACCCTTAGTAATGCGATGTGCCACATAGAAGGACTTTCTGACCACAGTGGCAATGTGGTGGTCAAAATAGAGGTTGCTGTCAACCTGTGTTCCCAGATCTCTTATAACGCCTTCTGTGTTCAGTGGACTACCATCGATGTGGTAATTCATGGGAATTGGGTTTTTCTCAAAAGGGATGACGACACAATTTTTGAAACTGAGCTTAAGGACATGGTTCTGACACCAGTCGTTGGTCTCAGTGAGGCCTTTCTGCAGGATGTCATCACTTGGGGAGTTAATAATAACCTCCAACTTGCAATCATCTGCCAGTTTTGTCAGACAAAGTCACTTTGTGTTTGCCTGGACTTCAGAGAAATGGATACCAAACAGGAGAGGACCCAGGACTGAACCCTGTCGGACTCGACTCGAGACTGGTCAGCAGTCTGACTTGGAGTCAGTTACTTTTGCACTGTGGGTTTTATCTGTGAGCCAGTTTGCAACCCACCTAGTGATATAGGGGTTGATGCCTAGCTTACGGAGTTTTTCTATGATTCCAGAGTGGGGAATGGTATCAAAGGCCTTGGCCAGATCAAGGTAGGCTGTATGAACCACCTTGCCCTCATCCACAGCTCTGGTGACTGACATAGAGAAGTTGACCAGGTTGAGCAGGCATGATCTACCCTTCACAAAATCAAACTGTGTGGGATCCAGAGTTTGGAGATTCCTTATATCCTTGTTTATTAGGTCCATGATGATGTGTTCCATAGCTTTGCATATCAGACTCATCAGGCTAATGGGGCAATAGTTCCCAGGGTCTGTAGTCACTCCTCCTTTGTGGAGCGGGATGACTGTAGCAGTGCACCATTCGGTAGGAGCAAAGCCTGAGGTGAGGCTGTGATTGAACAGGGCACATAGGTGTGCTGCCATTTCACTCTGTAGTTCATGTAGAACACAGCCAGGGATATTCTCAGGTCCCATAGAAGCTGTATTCTTGGCCTTGGACAGTGCTGTTTTAACCTGTGGAGCAGTAATACTGGGTGCCTGGAAATCTGCTAGTATTGTGATTGGTCCTTTGGGGGACTAGAGAGGGGTAAAGTTGGAACTGAATCTGTCTGCCAGTATATTGGCATTATCTGCTGGCTCAGTATTGCAGATACCATTGTGCAGTAGCTCAGAGCAAATCTGGGTATTAATGTGGAGATTCTTTACATAACTATAGAAGGCCTTGTGGTTGTCTTTACTATCTGGTACAATTCTGTTTTCATAGCTAGCTTTAGAGGATTTGATGAGGGATCTCAACTTTTTGTTGAGGCTGATAAGGGAGTTTTTCCCATCTTGGGACTTCACCTCGTTCCGCATCATTTTCTTCCTTCTATTGTAGAGTTTGCCTATGGCAGAGGACCACCAGATTGGCTTCATTTTTTTGGAGGAGAGCGCCTTGGTTCTATTGGGTATGGCGAGATCCATGCATTTGTGTATGTGTTCGTACAGTGCATTGGTGTATGATTAGGCAGTCATGCAACTATTCTCCATTTGCATGGGTGCCACAAAGTTAGCCACCTCTGTTTTTAGGAGCCCAAAGTTAGCTTTGGAGAAGTTTTTATGGTGGTTACCTTTGTGGGCGGGAGGAGGATGTGGATTTCCAAGGTGATGAGTTTGTGGTCAGATCTAACCAGGGAGGAGTTGAATATTGGTGTAGAGCAACGGTCGCCCATGTTAGTAATGACCAAGTCAAGGATGTTGCTCCCTCTAGTAGGGTTAAGAACGAGCTGATCCAGGGCATTGGAATTAATGAATTCCAGGAAATGTTGGGCAAGTGTATTGGTACATGAGTATATTACCAGTTAATGGAGGGGTAGTTGAAGTCACCCAGTGTTATATGAGTGTTAGGTTGGACCCTAATATTCTCCAGAGTGCTTAGGAACATGGAGTGTGAGTCTTGGGACCTGGTTGGGGACCTATAGCAGGCTACAACCTGAATCGCTGTCTTTCCCAGTGTTAGCTGCACCTGAAGTATCTCTGATGCATTATGTTGGGCTACTAGTCTGGAGGTGTGCTCATCCTTTATGAATATGGAAACACCTCTGCCTTTGGAGCTTCAGTCCATGTTCTAGGGCCAAAAGGAGTGGAATGAGTTATAGTCTGATAGTGCAGGAGTGCTTTCTGCTGCTTTGAATCAGGTCTCTGTTACAGCACAAATGTCGATGTTCTCCATTTTAAGGAGTGCTTCGAGCAAGTGCATTTTGAGATTTAGATTTCTAGCATTGAGCAGCATGACTCTCCAATTGCATTTGTTTGTAGCTATTACAGTGGTAATTTGGTCTTTGGAACACAGCCTAAAAAATGCAGTATAGGGCTGGCAAGAGCCTTGGCCAGTATCCAGAAGCCCAGGGGTGACAGATGCAGGCCATCTCTGGCAAAGCATCGAGGTCTGTTAGTCATGTCATCCCAGGCAGACAGATACTGGATCCCCTTGGAATTACACCAGAAACTTAGCCAATTTTGAAATCAATAATTTTCTGCTTGTACATGTAGCAGCGTTTCTTGCAAACAACCACTATGTAGTGTGAATGCGGACTGTGACTACCACCCTACGACTTCTCTAACTCTGTCACTGCCATTTGCATCAAATTTCATTCTTAATCACAAAAAAAGCACTTCTGATTCTCTTCACACATCCATCAATCCATAACACCGTTTTTTTCCCATTTTTGTACATTTAATTCTCTTCATGATGTGATGTAAACAGGGGAGACACAGAACTTCACCAAAATCCATGTGTTGACATAGACTGTGCTAGTTGTAAAGGGCATAACATACAGAAGCAATGAAACATCACACATGCTTAAAGAAAGAGAAGCTACTGAGATCAGTTTGGTACTGCTGCTTTCTTTCTTGGTTTTTAAATATTGTGGGTTATCCAACAGTCACTAAAAAAGTACTTAGTCTGGGCTATAATCAAATGACATAATTCAGATGGACCACTGAAAGCAAATTAACTTCAACATCTTCCAGAAGGTATACAATGCAGGAGAGAAAGTATTATTAAAAGCTGACCCAGCCTGTTGGAATCATCTTACTGTAACTGTGTGACAATAATGAATACTGCATAGCTTCCAAGACAAACTTCAGGAACATCTCATTTAAGAATACAAATGCTAATGCTTCAGAAAGGCAGGTTAGTAAAATGATGCTTTAGCTGCAGGCATATATGTTTGTTTGCAATACTTGTATGATACACATAGCTAGATATCAAAACCAGGATCACAACTCTCAGCTGAAGGTGCCTCTCACCAAAATGAAAGAGGAGTAATACACAAAAGCAATAGTAGGAGACACCAACACGATTCTAGTTCTTCACTATTGTCAAAGTCCAAGCACGAGACACCATAAAAGTCCAAAAAACACTTTAATAAAAGATAAATAAGCGCTTTCGCGTAGTGCAAAGCTACGCTTCATCATAGCTAGATATCTTAAAAACAGATTGTTATTAAACCTTAGATGCATCCTTCTGGGAATTTCTTTTACAAATTATTTTCAAAATTATCAGCAACTTAACGTTGTATGTAACTGTGATGCCTGTGCACTGGCCCAGCAATCAAGGAGCTTCAATCCTCACCACTAACACCAGTGAGGGAGTCCATATAGGGAAAGGATAATAAAAATGCACATACAGTAAAGTACAATTTCCCTTAAGAGCACACAGAGATCACAGTCAGTCTGGGCCTGGTCTCTCCCTTTCTCTCCAGGTCCCGAATAAGACTCCCCACTGGCACAGCTAAACAGTCTAGATCTCAGCCTAGTGGGCAAGCTAAAACCTCCAGCACCCTCTCTGTCCAACCAGTGCTTTGTGTCCCTGCCCAAGTAGCTGACACACACACACACTTTGAGATAAGAGTTATATACAACCACACAGACACTCCTGGGAAAGGCTGGTACAGGTTCTCCAGCTGTGCCTTTTTTCTGTCCAGTCTAAAAGGTAGCACCAGCTGCCACCACCCACTAATATCAGCTACTCAAAGGCCCTTCTGAAAGGGTGTCCAATTATTACTGTGCAATATTATTATCCAAATGATAAGTGTGACTGAACAGTCAAGGCTTATTAGAGTGACTTGCTACAGTATCACTATATACATGCAATGTCCTCTAGAGCTTAAATTAACTCTGCATAAAACAGTCACAGTTGAAAAGTTTAAATATATTTAATAATAAATAATAAAAACACAAGACAATATTTCTTACTACACAGTGCTAGTCAAGAGTTCGGAGGTCACAGAGAAATGCTTAAAATAATACCGTAGAAAAGTTCTAACATCACAGAAAACACTTAGTCTTATCTTCCTAATTCCTAGCTATTTCTAAGAGAAACCACAGTTCTAAATAACTTACATCTAGAAACAGGCAATGCTGGTGATGTTAGATGTTCTCAAGACAAAATGCTCTGAGCTCTCTGATTCTCTCTCTTTAAATTGATAATGCAGAGCTGCTTCACATAACATCATTCTTCACACTTCTCTGTTGTTCCCAGGCTAACAGAAACTACATTTACATTCTTTACACCTGGTCAGAAACTAGAGCAATAAAGGACATTCATGCATGCAAATTCTAGCCATTAACTCTAGCCTCAAAACAATAGGCAGCATTCCTTCATCCAGACATATCGGCTCTGAATTTTAACATTAAAGACTGTCATACCTTATCTGTCTTACAGCAGAGTGCACTGTTACATTTTTGCAGCTCAATATCCAATGCAGTCTTTTCACATTTAAGAGAAGAAGCCTGTGGCTTACATTAATATTTTCAAATGACAGAATTATCTACAGAATTCTATCTGGCTAGGCTGACAGCCTTCACCTATCTTCACAGTAACAACCTATACAATGATTGTAATGTACTTCAATTGTACTGTACTGCTAAGTTATATAAATGCTTTATATATATATATATATATATATATATATATATATATATATCGATAGCTACGTATATACACATTCTTTTGTGAGCTCAGGTAATGTTTAAAAAAGGCTTTGGGACAAGTCTACTAACCTAATAAAAATATATAAATAATGTATGGACATGGCTTGAATGAGTCGAAGAAGGACCACAGACATATAGAGCTGTAAGTATAAACTCAGCTGAAATAAATTAACCTTATTTGGATATGCATTTGACTTCAGACCAAAGTAGCAGTCTTGTATATAGCATCTGAGTAAACAGTGATGCAGTAATGCACAGCTGGAAATGCATGCATTCTGAATCATCATGTGACTAAACACTTTGAAAACATGTGAAGGTACACTGTGGTCAGAAGTATAAACTACTGGCGCATTGTAAAAGTACAGCACTGGTGCCCCAGATCATTCTTATGAGCTCAGCTTCTTTCAGGAATACCCTACCTCACATGGTAAACAGTTATAAAGCCACATAGCCAATAAAACATGACTTTAGACTAATGTTCTTGCTTTCTTAAGGGAGAGCTCCAGCTAGAAAATGTAAAAACAGACATTTTTCATTGTATATATGCTCACAATTATCCATGCATCAGTAATCATTTTTGGTCTGTCACACAAACCCTTTCGAGATGCAGAAAAGTCCCCAAACTTCTCGTAGATAATAAAGAAATGCTACCAGACCCCTTATATAAAAAGATTGATCCATCTATGCAAAACAGACACACACACACACACACACACACACACACACACACACACACACACACACTTGAAATAAACAAGATTCAGCTTAGTACATTTTTAATACTGATTTGTTGATGCAACTAAGTAGTTACATATCTGTGCAGGCCGAGTTGGGGTAAAAACAGTACTGAATAGTTTATATTCAATGTGCAGAACATTTTCAGACTTTCTTGCACCTCTCTTGAAACAGATCTGGACCTACTCAAGCAGGATGACCTTTTTATTTCACGAAAGCTGCTCTCAGCAGTTACTATTATTTTGTAATTTGTTACACCTCAAAATAGCTGCATGGAGGCAATCATACTAACATACTTTTGCTTCTACAGCTGTACAGTATTATTCTCAAAATTTACTGTGTGCGTCCATTATATGATATAGCCAGGTCTCTGTTTTCTGGTCTCTAGAAGAACTGTTATTGGCAGTGCTCTGAATTACTGTTTTCTCCAAATATCTCTGAAAACTGTCAGCATACCTTTGGGCATGACTCCATCAGAAATTTATTAAGAACAAGTTACTAAACAGACTTCATATGATGGAAAGCAAACTCTTCCATATCTGAATGGCCCACATGACTTCTCACCACAAGTAAATTCATTATTCACAGTGAGAAGACTGGCTGTCAAAGTTAGTTGAACTGCTTAGTGAGAAAATTACTACCATTTCCATTTCTATGCCAATCTGTGGATCGTATCAGAAAATTAAAGTAACTAGCAGTGCTTTACTATGAAGCAGTACTAAACCTTATGCATATTAGTCCTTCATACACTAATTTAGAATGTTTACCATCTTATGTCTATTTGCACATCCTTTTTTCCTTACAGTTTTTAACTTGTGCAGATATCCAGTGAAAATGTTGGTCTACAAACAGTCTGAAGTGATGCTGTAAAGGTGGACACTGATAACACCAAATATTAAATGACAACATAGCAGTTAACTCTCATAAATGCATTTAAATGTAACAGCATTATTGCTATGTAGCACTGCAGTCCTGTGAATGATGACCGTTTCATAAGTTCATAGGTATTTACTAGGCTATTGATCAGGGATGATCTTTAGAAGCCTAGCTCTGCATTCCCATGAAGTTTTTGGTCCTTGTAATTTAAGTACAAATAATCCAGAACCAGGCAGAGCATTTACATGTTTCCCTTATTCATAACAGACAAAGGTACTAAACCAGGAGTGAATTTGCAGTGCCCAATCTATCTGTACAGATTACGTTTTAATAGAAGAGATTAAGATGTCTTGAGTGAGTGTTTATTCTACGACTGGACTTCTGGATGTGCAATAGGTCAGAGGGAAGGGTCTGTTAAGGCTCTGCACATGAGGCAGAAATCACCTCTCGGTAGCCTGTACGATACTGATAAGAGAGAAAAGGTTTTGAGATGGTCAGTGAAGTTTTTATGATTCAAGCCCTTGATTTCCTTGGTGAGTAAGCATTGTGGTCATTAGATTTGTGTTCCTTGTCTGAATAGGTACATACTGAAGGGTATATTATACTCAATGATTGGCCTAATAAGTGCTGAATAAAATGGAATTATCACATCTCTGGACCTAGTCACCATACCTTACTAGTAATATGTGCAAAGAAAAAAATACTTTCTTACAACAGTGGATATATGGTGATTTAAGGACATTTTAATGTCCACATAGGTTCCCAGGTCCCTAACTTCTGAATCGATTTTCAGGGATGTGTTGAAGAAGTGACAGAAACTGTGGCGGTCAAGCTTGCTGAAGGAGACTATTAGACTTTTTTTGGCATTTAGCTTTAGTTCATGGCTGTGACACTACCTATTTGTTTGGAAAAGGCATTCTTGCAGGACCTTGGTGTTCACTGGAGAGTTTATGATGGCACCAAGTTTACATCTATCTTCAAACTTGGTCATTCACAAACCCTTTATATTAGTTTTGACATCCAAAAAGTAAATGCCAAAGAGGAGTAGCCAGAGGGCTGAATACTGGGGTACACCACTAGTGACAGGTTTTCTTAGAGGAGGTAGAACCACCTACCCTAATTTCCTGAGTTCTATTGGGATTCAATTCAATGAGTCATATAGGGATTAACATTTATCAACAATACATGAGTGTATGATGGTGTTGAACATGATTGCAAAGTCTAGATATGTGATGTATATTGATTTTCTCCTCATCCATTGCTTCAGTAGCCTTCTTGAAGAAGTAGACCAGGTTAAGTCAACAGGATTTGCCCTTGACAAAACTGAAATGACTTGGGTCAGAAGTGTGTAGGATACCTAATTCCTTAGTAAGTAATTCCATAATGATGCCCTCCATTACCTTACAGATGAAGCTGGTTAGACTTATGCAGCTATAATTACTTAGATCCATTGATGCCCTGCCTTTGTGCATGGGGATGACTGTTGCTGTCCTCCATTCACTCTACACAAAGTCCATTTGGAGACTGATATTGGATAGCCTCTGTAGAAGTTTTGACAAGTTCTGATTCAGGCTGATTAGTAGGCAGTCCAGTATGATTTTTATCTACATAAAAGTAGTGTTCCTGGCTTTAGAAAGTGCTTTGAGGACTTGTTGGGAGATTAGGGGAGGATGTAGATGTTGCTGAGAGTATGTGATCTGGGAATGGGGGGGGGGGTGAAGTTAAAGCTAAATTTATCTGCTAGTAGACTAGCTATGACCTCTGAGTATACGAAATCATTTACTATTAGTTCAGTGCAATGCTGCGTATTGTTTCTAATATAGTTAAAGAAGGTTTTACTGTTGTCTTTTTTCTAAGTGGTTATTTTACCTCATATATAGCTTTGGTTGATTTGGTCAGGGACAGGAGTTCATTGTTAAGTTTAGCAAGAGCATTCTTGACATCTTGGTAGTTATATTTATTATTACATGCAATGAGTTATTTTTTCTTTTACTGTACAGCCTGTTTATATTTGGATTCCACCATAGCTGTCTATTTTTAAATATGGCATTGTATTTACTTTGGAGGAGGACAGATGCATCTATGCAACATTTCACATGTACATAAAATTTGACAGAAAAGGATTCTGCATAAGCAGTGGGGTCTTCAGGTTAGAGGAACGTGTTGAATTTAGATAGGTCATCACTTGTTTTTCACATAGTGTCTGAATACCAAGGTGCTTGAGGATGCTCCTGACTTCAGTCTTATGGTGAATGTGACAGATTTAGGGTCCAGTTCAATGAGGGAGGCAGTTACAACTGGGCAGGAAAAGGACTGTCACATAATGGTGAGGACTGCTTTTAAGATTTTGTCTCCCTTAGTTGGGGTGTGGGTTAACTGGTCGAGGAATTTTGTATTTATGAAGTCCAGAAATCTCTGAACATAATTGTTAGGGGATGTATAAGTCTCCCATCTGACAGAGAGGTAGATGATGTCCCCTAGGAGAATGGTGTTTGGCCTAATGCATAGGGACTCCATGCTAGTCAGGTAGGAGGTATGAGCCAAGGGAGACATAGAGGGGGTCCTATAATAAGCTATGATTTAACAAATGGTTTTGTCAATGGTAATTTGAACTTGAGGTGTTCCAGGCCGTTATCCTGTCTAATTAGCCTGGATGTGATATTTTGTTTTATGAATATAGAGAACTAATGTTTTTAAAGCTTTCATTTAGTACATTGGGCCTAAATGCATGGTAATTGTTGAAACCTATAGTAATGGTGTGCTCTCAGTAACCTTGTACCAGGCCTCCATGACAATGCATTTATCCAGGGTAAGCAGTGCCTATAGAGAGTGAATTTTTTGTTGAGGCTCTTGATATTCAGCAGCAATAACTTTATGCTATCTGGATTTTGTTTTTTTAAGTTAGAAGCTTTTGAAGGCTGACATTGTCTAAAAAAGGAACTATGGGGGTGGACAAGGTTTTAGCCAATATATATGAAAGCCTTGTGGATATACATTTGAGCCATCCCTGACAAAGCAGTTAAGACTGCCTACCATCTCCTCCCAGGCTAATATATATAGTGGACCCCCCCCCTTAAACAGTGCCAGAAGCTAACCCAATTGTTGAAGTCAATTATCTTTAATTCATATTGCAGCATCATTCTCAGTGAATGTAAAATGCTGCTCAAGGCTAAGTTCATATCTACCTCGGACACATATTTAAAGAGCTCCATCATGCATCTTGTCATATAGTCTAGGGAGTTATATTTCAAGTTGTTTACTCCCACATGTATTATGAATTTGTCATATGTGTAATTGAGGTGCTAGGACTTGAGTGCATATGTGATGTAGCAAATCCTGCCACCTGATAGGCAACTAACGGTGACCCTCTCCTTACTTAGCTTGGTGAGGACTGCATCAGTGTGCCTCACTAAGGAGTCAATGTGGATTGTGAGCAAGTTTGCCTTATGAGCATTTGAGTTGAGACATTAAGAGCCTTAAATGCATGTTTTGTGATGGGTGCTGCCCGAACTGAGTGTTTGTAAAGCTGCTAAGTAGGGTTGCCACCTGTCCCACTTTGCGAGGGACAGTCCCTCTTTGGGCAGTTGTGTTCTGACAAAAAATATTAAAAATTGCAAATGTCCTTAGACTGTAGGACATAATTATGTCCCATATTGTATGTAATAGTTGCATAAAATAGTTATTTCTGTATCTAAAATACCTAAATGTTACAAGAAACAGAATAAGCAACTAAACTGCTACAAGAATAAGCTTTTATTTAGGCAAAAAAGTTAAGTTCTATCCTTTGTACTGACTGTGGGTATGTGTCAGCCTGTAAAATCTGATGTGTGTCCCGAAAATGTCCCACTTTGGCCATTTGAAAAGGTGGCAACCCTACTGCTAAGGGCATAGTCAGATCCAGCACTAGGTGATCTAGCCAGTTGCAGAGGGCCTGTGTTGTCTGGAGGACTCGGAATAAAATTGCTTATAAATAAAAAATCCAAAGTCCCATTTGTAAATAAAAACAAAATCAGACAGACATCTGTAAAACTGGAGGGCTTTAAGACCTCATGGAAGACTTCTGTAAGCTGTAAGAAAAGAACAGCAAACCCCAGAAATCTGTAGGAGAGCACTGAGAGAGTGAGTGTTCTAACACAAATGTTACATGCCAGATTGATAGCTGAGGACTGCCGAGCAAGCAATTTGATAGCCATCCAGCAACATGACTGACTGAAGACAGAGCATGCCCACTGAAACAGTGTGTGTGTGTGTGTGTGTGTGTGTGTGTGTGTGTGTGTGTGTGTGTGTGTGTGTGTGAAATACCTCATTTAGGGATGGCAGGTGGGTTAACTTATTTAGGCTCAAACCCTGCACCTTGATTACAGGAGACAAGAGTCTGAATCCTCTATACCAACTACCAAACTGTCATCAGGGAGTGTTGAGTTTCAGTGCCTTTTCATGGATGGTTGAGTTTATGTGCATTTTCAAAGAATGCTGAGTTTCTGTGCATTTTCAAGGAATGTTGACTTTCAAAGGAAGAAAAGTTAACCAATGGTCGTGCTAAGTCTGTTTTCAATGTGTAACTGTTTTGTTGAATACATGGCCACCATCAGTGTTCATGCTATAAATTTTGAAAGCAGTGTTAGTAGCACAATAGGTAGCTTGTCTGTCTTTGGTGTAGAAGGCTGTCAGTTATACTCCCACACCATATAGATGGTGTACTGAAATTGTAGTGCCCTTTAAGGGGGGGGGGTGTTGCAATCTTGAGTGTGTCCTCCTTTGGATGAGATGCTTAGTAACTATGAACCCGTTGCCAGTTTAACAGCCATTCCCTCTTGCAATATTACCAGCTTAACATTTTTTTAATGTAACATGGCAATTTATTCTTCAAGGGCAGCAGCACTGAATTTGTACATGAAACACTGAAATGTAAAGTTGTTTGCCAGCAGCAACCTCTTCATTAGTTATAGATCTCTTTCATGCGGAATTATTCAGATGGCTTTTAGTTCTGCAGAGATAGTGTATATCGACTGATATTGGTGGATTGTAATGACAGAATTTTGAGTGGCCTTTTCTGGTTGAAATGTTCTGTAATAGGTAGTTTTGTCATTATCAGTCTATTTATTTTTGTTTCATTGCTTACTGGAAAAATGTTCAACCCTACAAATTTAAAACACACTGTAACAAGTGGTGCTGTATTATACAAGAAATATATTTAATATAGTCAGGATGGTGCATCAAAGAAAACAGGCATGTATGCATGGTCCTAAAATGAGTGCAAGGGGCCTATGGTTTGAAAACAGTCCAAAGGTAATCTGCCACTGGCCAGATGTATTTTCTTTGAATGTCAGTTTCAAGATTGTTTCAATGATTGCGAGTTTCAAGCAGAAAAGCTTTCTTTTCATATTGTCTGTTTACATTGTGAGACTATGTTGTTTTGTTTTGCAAATGGCTATCAGTATTTTATTTCTAATCATTGTAGAAGTAAAGGAGAAAGTATTATGCACACTGATAAGTTTGAACAGTGCTTATTGTAACTGGGGAAAAATAGCCAAGTAATGGGACACTGGAATAGCTGGTTTGGGTGCTGCCTGGGGGGGGGGGTCTGATCCATTACCCAGCTAGAGCTGCATCTGACCATGATGCAGCTCTAGCTGAGGGTAATTGTTTCTTAGATTACATTTATAAAACCTTTGTAATTTAGGTAGGTTACTTTTAAGAGCCACAGCATATGTAGGTCTATGCAGTAGCATAGAAAGGGTGAGGGATTGCCCTTGGTGCAAAGTGTAAGGGTTGTGAAAGAGAGCTCTCTTCTGTACCAAAATGTTGGTACAGAAAGGCACTTGAGTTTAGTGGGGTTTTTTATTTGCTCTTCACTTAAAGAGCTGGAGGCTGTGGATTGGCTGCCATACTGTAAGTAGCCAATCGCTCAGTAATCCAAATTATTATTTTTTTCTTCACATGAAGTGATGGTGGGTAGGTGCAAGTTAGTGGGACTGGCACACAGGGCTAGATGAGACAGCTACTGTTCTGGGTTCTGTGTGTTCGGTCTGTATTGTGACTGATACATATAGTGTGGTATTGTGTGTTACTGACAGCCTCTTTACTATTTGTAGTGACTTTATGTGAGAGTTTTGCCTCCAGCTACATTGCATAACTACATCTCTCACCAGTTTGTTTAAGTAGCAGGTGATTGTCAATAAACATTGGACAAGTTCTCCATTGTCACAAGATGTCCATTTCAACCAAACTGATAACAGAGACAGATACTTACTAATATGAATTGAAAGGAGAGTAGCACCTATGAGGTTTGGAGCCAATTACTGGAGGTGCTGTCTCTCTGGTAGTGGAAATAGTGCTGGTCTCAACAGTGCTGCCCACAGCTAGGGAATAATTATTGTTTGCTCGTTCTCTCACCAGAAGCAATGAGTAGCACTAATCCCAAGCTACTTCCTCAGAAGTAGTATTAATCCAGATGTTGATCGTTAACTATACTTGCTATAATCTTTTCTTGGTAGATACCCTGGGTGGACCTACAGCAGCTGGATGTAACAGAAAGCCAAACTGCACAAAAGCCCTGAAGAGACTTTCATGAAAACTGCAACCAGACCACCTAGTGAAGTCCTATACATACTAATCAGTCAGAGACCATCAGGAAATATGTGCCCCACTACTTCTTCTCTCACAAGGAGTAAAACAGTAACACTGATCCCAAGAAGTAATTTCATGTTTTCCAGTGATTTGTAGTCTAGTCTCAGATGTTACAGATTTAAAAAATAAACGGGAAAATGTTTTAATATGTAGTGTGCACTGAGTAAGTGGGATGATATGAAGAAAAAACTAACCACATCTTTAACAGTTTGAGTGCCTTCTCACTTCAATCTGTCAGTAAAATGAGCAGATGAGAGTAAGAGAGGAGATGAAATGGGGAAGAGCTTCCAAGACCAAATATACAATATGGGTCAAGCAGCTCAAAAGTCACCAAGTTTAATAGCACACCAAAGACTGGATGGGTGGCATATACACAAAACTGATTTAAATTGTTAGATTAATACCCTAATGTAAATGTACTTTCCTGGATGCAAAATGGAGTACAAATGCCTTGTTTGTTTTACCTTCTGCGCAGGATCTTCAACTTCAGTCTTAAGAGTAAGACAGCAATGGCTGACTACGCACTATAAATAAGAAGGGAAATGAAAGCTGGAATCAACTAAAGCTCTAGCTATAGTGTTTATCTTCCCAGAACTGCTGAAATCACCTCCACTCTCACTAGGATTAATGACTACAAGGTTTAGACTGTCCAAAACTGGATGCTTGCTCTAAGTTTGAAAAGTGACTAAAAGCACAGCAATAGCAACAACACTGATTGATCCACTTCACAGCACAGAAAAAAACTGTAAAATCAATTCAATTAACAGCTATAGCTTTAAATTTAGAAAATAAATAGTACAAATGTAGAAAAACGTATAGAACCCACTCAAAACTGACTTAAATATCCAGGCACAGCACAGAACTCATTCAGTGCAAACAGTAAAATGCATTCAATTAGTAGCTGTAACTCAGAGTCAGGGAGAAAACACAGTAAAACACAAACAAAAAAAAGATGACACGAAAGAGATCAGATTCCAAAATGTATGAAGCAGCATCTCCACATGATAGTAAACTGTATATATATATATATATATATATATATATATATATATATATATATATATATATATATATAAATTTACATAAATAAAATTGCCAAGAAAGTAATAAGCAAATCATGGTCACAGATTAGGATGACATCAACATTTAAAAACTATGATAATGATGGGTAGGTGGAGTGTAATCCAGGCATGCACTTGATGTTTCTGAGGTTTATTTATTTATTTTTTATTTAACATTTGTTAACTGGGAAAGTCCAACTTGGAATTAAGCCAATTTTCAGTGGAGGGCTGGGGAGAAACACTCCAGACGCATGTCTTTGTAATGTAGGAGGAAACCGGAGTACCCGGGGGAAACTCACATGAATGCAGGGAGGACATGCAGGCTCCACAGAGAAGTCACGCCAGCCAAGAATCGAACCAGAGAACCTCTTCCTGTGAGGCGATAACGCCACCTCTGCATCACTACACTGTCTAGGTTGACACCGAACAGTAGCAATCAGTTGGTATGGTGTGAGTGGAGTATTGAGGTTAGTGGGGATGTTGTGGGGGACTGCAATCTGGGTTTGGATATATGTCTCTTGAGACTATTTTGTTTGGGAGGTTGGACTTAATCTGCTGTGTTCAAATAAATGATTTAGCAAAACTGTTCAGATGCTCCAGCAGTACATCTCATCCTTACAGGTATTTTTAAGTAAGCAATATAAATTATTCCAGACTGGAAACTCAAACCTGGAAGAGGCCCTTTCACCAATTTAGAGAGGGAAGAATGGTCATCACAACACATCTATATAAACAATGAATGGAATGAGTACTATGAGACACTATTAGGAACCTTCTGAATTTGTAAATCAAGTAACCTCCGTAGGTTGAAAAAACTCTTTTTTGTGGCCACCCTAGAAACACTGTTTGGTTAAATGGCTTTCTCCAAGTCATACAGTGGAGAAATGGGGATTCAAACCCTGAAATAGAGGCTACAGCTTATTATCAGCTCATAGCATTAATCTTCTATGAGAAACTGCCAAACTGGTGAGGGGGGCTGTGTGGACAGTATTCAGTGATGAAGTAACGGACTAGGAGCAAACTGGGAGAGAAGAAAGCTACATGATTTGAGTGGGGCAGTGAGGTGAGTGAAGATGTTCTTGGAGACTGTGTTCCAGGCTGTGGGTTTGGATGTACATCCCTAGAACTGGGTCAGGGATGGAGTACTCAGAGCTATCAGCAAATAGCCTTAGTGTGGTTATTGGTCTGGTTCCTCTGCTATAATGACTTGGAAAACAGAAAAAGGCCAATGTGACTGCATATAAATGAGAGACTAACAATAAGGGAAAAGATAGGGCCTGAAAAGGTGGAAAGGAAGGTGGAAGGAAGTGAATGCAAAGATGTCAAAGGCACAGTACAAGACACTAGCAAAAAAGTCATTAAAGATGGAAAGGGCAGCAAAGACTAAAGTTGAAAGTGAGTTAGCAGAAGGGATCAGGAAGGGAGCAAGGATGTTCTAGGTGTGTAGCAGAAAGAAAGAATAAAAGTACAGAACTAGCCAAGCTGAATAAAGATGGAGGGAGATTACAGATGTCTGGCAAGAAGCAGAGGTACTGAATGAATATTTTGCTTTGGTCTTTAAGAAAAACAAAGGAAAGTGCAATGCAGGCAAGGCAAAATAAGGACAACAATGGACAAAAAACAGACTAGTAACATGGAAGAGTTTCAGAGGGAACTAGCTGCCTTCAGAGGAGATAAAGCACAAACACCTGATGTGATAGATAGAAGCTGGCAGGCCAGAGTAGAAGCTTGGCTCAAGCTCCTGATCTAGCAGTAGCAGGTTAAAGAACCAAAAATGAACCATGCCACAATCACAACTTTTTTTTTTTGAGTACCTGCTCTTGATTCAGACCAGACCTGCAGGCTGAGAGTGCTGTCTACTAGGTCCAGTCTGCATATCTAAGCATTGTAGCTGACTGGAATTCTAGAATTACAGAGAGGGTGGTGCCACAGCACTGAAAAGGAAGAGGATTGAAACATTTTGTATGGGATAGAAGTATTACAAGAAAATGAAGCTAGGCAATTTTTTATAAAAAGATTTGCTGCTCATTTTTAGGATAAGGAGTACATTATTTACTTTACTCCAGAGTGCTTGAATGCTTTCACAGAAGGAAAGGAGCCTGTTTCAGTGAGATAAAGATGGATCAGGATAGTGTGGAAAGCACTAGAATGCTAAGAACAGCATAGGCAGAATTATTTTGTGTGTTTGTTGTAAGCCCCAGTCTCTCAAGTGTCCATAATTTTATCTCAATGCAGTGATCTCCAAGAGGTGTTAAGTGCATGTTTGAGGGTGGGTATATGATACCTCTCAACCTCTTAGAGTAAGAAATCTAGACAAAGCCATAAAAAGGAGGTAGAAATAGGGCCACTTCTGAAATATTGCTCTTACAAACTTAGAATGTTGATAGAATAGCAGGTTTTGCATTAGCATGAATTTTCTGAACGGTATGAAGTCTAAAACTCAAATGTCTGTCATTATTTTCCAATTTCAGTCTTCAATGATTTGCGTCTAATTTACCAGAAAGCCACAATTTTATGAAAAACGGACTAAAAATATAAGGCAAAAATCTGGACATTCTACAAAAATCTGTACAGTTGAGAGGTATATGTATTCAAGAGCAACATGCTGAAATGGCTGTGTTATTTTAGTAGTTGTTTTTCTTCTTTCACATTCCCCACCATCAAGCATCACAGATGTGCATAGAAATGCACTGCTTTTTTTGGAAGAGGTGTGGAGGCATCTTGTACCTGAAAGCACAAGGCCATCATATGATCACTGTTAGTAAAGAAAAGTGTTATGACTTTTTGGGAGAAGTATATATGCTTATCAACCACAAGCTGAAATAGCAAAATGTTACAGTAGTTCCTGCATTTTTATTCTTTTCATATTAAGAAATTAGTGTACAGAAAGGGGCTATCATTTTGGGGAGTATAAAATACTTGAGAACAAACAGCAGCTATGGTTGACATGGTTTGTTGGAGGGGCAGTATTATCAGAGAGCAAAGATTGCCATTATTATTATATTTTGTAGCAATTTCACAGCCAGTGGTGGTGTACCTTCTCAGAAAGGGCACACTACACTGGGAAAGTGTGTGTATTTTGAATGTAAATGGGTTATTAATAATACTGATGATTTTGTATTACTGTGGGCTACCCTGGGAACTGAAATGTGGCTTCTTACATAAAGCTAGCAAAATCCAACATATCACAAGGCTTTTTATGTTCCATTTAGCCAGTGTATTTAGTTTTTACCATGGGGCTGTTTGACCATGTCTTGCAAGGTGTGGTGAAGCTGCTGTTGCACTAAATCATCATTAGACTAGAAAGGGAAAAATGATTTTTTTCTACTTGCCAAGGCAACATTTTTTACTGTATACAGAGTGATGTACTTATTGTAATTTTTTCTCATTTTTTATTTCCAGTAGACCTGTAGCTTGGGGACATTGAAGGGGACGGCTGGGTAAAAGCTGTTAGGAAGTGCAATGAACTTACTGTCAACATTCATTCATTTGAGTAAAACAATGAAACTGGCAATGACAGTGTTTGTTTAGCTGTAACTCTGTTTTTGGTTTATTTATTTTTTTTTATTTGTTTGGGGTTTTTTTATTTATTTATTTTTTTGTTATTTGCTTAAATAATTTTTTCTGGACTTTTAGACTTGGTTATTTTTTACATAACTACTGCTACAATTGTCTGCTCTGGCTCAGCTCTTAGTGGTCTCTAAGAGCCAAGCCAAGTCCTTTGCTCATCTCTGGCTTGGCTTTTCTTCAAAAATCCCAAGCTTGCCTACCTTTACTCCCAGAGTCCTTAAAAATCTGTCCTGTGTGTTTGCAGACCCCCGACAGAGGCCTTCAAAAGCAATAACTGGCTACATAAGAAGTGCCAGAGGATTAAAAGACAGCAGGTGTGGTACAGGCAGAGAAAATTTGGGAAACCACAGGCATGTGATCTTAAGGGTATTAATAGAGGAAAGCCACAGAGAGAATCTTAAAGAGTATAATTGCTTGAAGGATCTGTCAAACCTGATCCAGGTGTATGGCTGTTACAGATAAACATGACGGGGGGGAGTTACCAATAGATAAAGTCTGCCTATACTTCACTGAGCCCTTTGATTTGGTCCTACATAGGAAACTGAGGGTAAACCTAGAGAGATTAGGAGTAGAACTAGGACTGAGGGAATGGATAACTGCATTACTGAATGGTAGGACACAGAGGTTTCTGGACACTTTTAGGAATTAGGAAAGTTACTAGTAGAGTTTAGTGAAGGGTTATAAAAGGCTGAATAAGTGAGCAGAAAGGTGGCACTTGAGGTTCAGTGCAAATAAATGCAAAGTTTTGCATTTAGGCCATAAGAACCCCGACGTAAAGTATGAACGGGGCGGGGGGGTTGGAACTGACAGTTACAGAACAGAAGAAAAGATGTGGGGGTGTTGGTCACACATAGTCTTGATGACCAGTAGAAGATTGAGAGGGCAGTGGCCATAGCAAACAGAATACTGGAACATATCCTCAGAGAAACAGATAAAAAAAAGAGAGATAGTACTTGCACTCTATAGAACCTTGGTCATATCACTTCTTGGGTACTATATGCAGTTCTGGAAGCCATTAAAGAAAAGAAACATCAGCCAGATGGAAAAAAAACTCTAAAGAAAAGTTCCCAAAATTCATGACATGGAAGAGAAAGGATATGACCAGAGGCTAGAGGAGATATCACTCTTCTCATTTGAGCCTATAAGATACAGGGGTACATAATATTGGTGCACAAGATCATGTGAGGTAGATATGAAGAGATCATTCTGATCAAGATAGACATTGGGGGAAACAGAAGCGGATTGTATGGTGTAAATACTGCTTGGATCTCTGAAAATACTTTTTCATAGAGATGGCTGTAGATCCATGGAATGGTCTGCAAGAGCATATAGTGAAGAAGGAATCCACAGAGCCATTCAAAAAGGTATGGGGCAGGTGGTAACAGGTAAAGGAAAAGGTAGGGATGAAATGAATTAGAATGATTAATGCACTTGAAGGGGGCAAACAAGGCAGACTTATTGTTTCCTTCTGCTCTGCTGTCAAGCAAATGAAATGAAATGGAATGGAAACAGGAGTTAATGTAAAAGGAAATTAAAAAGGTGCAGGAAGCTAAGTCACTGAATAGCAGGCCACCATCAAGTTTTAACAAGTGTCATATGGTAGCATTCCCTGGACCAGACAGGCTAATAAAACTGCATGTGCTTTTAACTGCTGCCTGTGGCAGTTAGAATTTCAGGGGTGTCACAAAACCTTTAAGAGAAGTAGATATTCAATGTTATGCATGAGGAAATAAAAAAGCCTCTGAGGGTAAGGTACCTGCTGAACGCCAAAAATCAAAATTAAGTAGAAAAAAGCTGCAGGTACTCCACAACAAACGAAGCCAACCAGTTTCTTTAGAAAAACACTGCTTTAATCAAAAGAGTAAGCGCTTTCACATCTCTACAAGATGCTTCATCAGACTTCAAAAAGCAGAACAAACAACCAGTTTAAAACCATTACAGGTCATCCATTAGACCAATGATGCATCAGGTGCAATAATTCAATCTATCACCATGGAAACAATTATACAAATTGAAAATGTTAAAACATTAGAATGTTTGAATGCTTCAGTATATTTGAAGAATTTTTATACTTTAATACATTCAAAAAACTCTCAAAATACTACTATAAAAGCCCTATAAAAACACTAATAATACTAATAAAACACTGATAAAAACACCTGAAGATGGGCTGATGTATCTTTATACTTATTATAATGCAAAATGGTGAAATAAATGAATGCAAATATAATTGTAAGAAAAATAAAAAACTCTTTAGTGTGGTAATGGGCGATCAACAAGGAAAGGTTTCAGGCTGACCCTATCATTGAGACCATGTCCCAAGTCAGCTCGCAGCCTGATGATCCACTTCCCTTCTTCCCTTTCTGTGAAACCAATGACATTCCCCAATCTCATGGTGGTGTGTATAAGCTCCAAAACCATAAACATAAAATTATGTGTGGTGCCATGAGTCAAGACATGTCTCGCTAGGGCGTTGTTCTCATTTTCTCTGTTGATGGCATACAAGTGCTCTCTTATCCTCTCCCTGAGGGTCCTATTGGTTTTCCCCACATAAAAACTGTTACATTTCTTACAAATAGCTAAATAAACTAGATTCCTAGTCTTACAATCAGCATAATGACTAAATCTGTATATTACATTAGAATCTGGATGTATAAAGATATCACTACTATTAATAAATGCACACTGATTACAACTGAGACAGGGAAAGGTGCCCTTCCTAACTGATAAAGGTTTGTTAGTGATATTCCTTTCATAACAAAGCATATTCCTGATGGATTTGGTATTTTTATAACAGAACGAAGGGACAGAACCTACTAGATCCTTCAACCTGTCATCCAGTTGTAATATCCCCCAGTTCTTCCTAATAACATCAGTTATACTTTTATTTCTGTTAGTATAAGTGACAACCATTTGTTTATTATTCCTCTTAGCAGGTCTCTCATCTATAGCTGTTTCTGCCATATTCCTTCTAATGTATGGTAGTGCCATGCCTTCACACTCTACATTTTGTAAAGTGGACAAATCTGTATCGTGATACCCTCTAGCTGAAAAATCTTCACATAAATGTATTAATGTCAATGTAAAATCAGAATCATTGCTGACTAGACGTGAACAACGTGTGGCTTGATTCTTAATGATATTTCTATGAATGTGTGGGGGATGCATACTGTCTCGATGTAAATATGCATTTCGCCTGCAAGGTTTCCTATATATGTTTGTGTCAAGTCTACCTTTATTCTTAGCGAGAGTAACATCTAGAAAATGTATGTGTTCAGCTGAAGTCTCACCTGTTAGTTTCAAAAATGTGGTTGTATTGTTCATGTAACCAATAAACTCTTCTAGAGTTGACAAATCACCACTCCAAACAAAAAAGAGGTCATCTACGAACCGCTTATAGTTCTTAACAAAGCTGGGGTATAAATCATGTTGCAATATGTACGTTGATTCCCAATATGCCAACACTAAATAGGCATAGGAATTCACGCACGGTGTACCCATCGCCACTCCCATAGTTTGTAAATAATATTTATTGTCAAATAAGAACACATTGTTCTCTAGTTTTTTGAATGTATTAAAGTATAAAAATTCTTAAAATATACTGAAGCATTCAAACATTCTAATGTTTTAACATTTTCAATTTGTATAATTGTTTCCACAGTGATAGATTGAATTATTGCACCTGATGCATCATTGGTCGAATGGATGACCTGTAATGGTTTTAAACTGGTTGTTTGTTCTGCTTTTTGAAATCTAATGAAGCATCTTGTATAGATGTGAAAGCGCTTACTCTTTTGATTAAAGCAGTGTTTTTCTAAAGAAACTGGTTGGCTTCGTTTGTCGTGGAGTACCTGCAGCTTTTTTCTACTTAATTTTGATTTTTGGCATTCAGCAGGTACCTTACCCTCAGAGGCTTTTTTATTTCCACATTTTTTCCACTTTGAATCCTCGAAGGGACATGACAGAAGGGACCAGGCAAGAGACTATAATTAATGGTGAGAGCAATGGATCTAACAATACCTCATTCATGCCACTTATATTGACTAATAATAATCCTTTGCTGAGATTTACTTATACTCAGCTAGCCAATACGGCAGTGATGCATGAAGGACATAAACTAGATATGAACATGTTATAATTGATGCGGAAGTTTGAAGATGTCATGGTGAAAATTAAAAATATTCAGTGGCAGAAGCGACACATGGAGGCTTGCTTATCTTTAAAAATAATTCCAAGAGGCCTCCGGATTTTAAAAATGCCCACATTTGGGTCGACATACCCAGAATTGTTGACAGACTGGCAGAAGCTCAATATAGAGACTAGTAACAACTATATGAGGTTATTAGTAAAACAATATGTTTCTATTGAAGAAGAACTATGTAAACAGGTTTCATCTATCGAAAAACAGTTGAACTCATCTCTTACACCTATCAGCTAACTGAGTTTCATGATGAGCTTTCGAATACTCTTCTTACAGTAGACAATAAACTGTTGACACAAAAAAAGAAGAAGTTAGAGCGAGATTGTACAGATTTCTCGCGAGGGAACGTTTTTCTTGGCCTAGGGAGTCTATCCGACCGAGAAATATTGATACCATTACTCCTCTTGACCAACATAGACCTGGGCGTCGCACTGATTTACTTCCCACTATACCTGCAACCTTTAGTGTATCTTCAGCAGTGCAGGAAGGAGCAGGGCGGGTCTTAGGAGATGGCGTACAGATGAATATAGCGTCAACGAACACGACGTTGCAGGACACCGACTGTGCCATCGCAGCACCCAATAACACTTCAACAGTTGATATGCGTGGCTTTGGCCCAGCAGTAAAAAGGAAAACTACAATAAATCCTGAAGCTGGCGTTTCATCAGCTGTAGAAGCTGGCACTAGTTTATCTTTCCCTTTATCGTTTCAAGGACTGAAACAGAATGCTTGGCACCCCCATTATCAAGGGAAAAAATGCAAACAATCGACCGAGGTGCCAGAGAATTACAAGAAACCACACAGGACAGATCTAATGAACTGGTAATTAATTTATCAGGTTATGTTTTATGTGAGGCTGAAAACAATGTGTTAAAAAAAGGTTTATCATTCGTACCCTCGCAAGGTATGGATATCAGCAATTTAATTGTGGAGCTTAAGAATTTTACGAGAGGATTAGCATTAGATTTATGTTTTAAGAATGATAACACTACTCGAACAGCTTTACCTTATGGTTATAGGAAACCATCTACATTTATACCTGAGTTGAATCCAATTATTGACACCTTTGAGAAAGCTTGTACGAATGATTTTTTTGCTTTATATAGACAACATGATTTTAAATCTGAATTTCACAATTTAACCTTTAGTGAAACATCAGCATTGAAGTCTTTGCAAGGCAATGAGTCCATAGTAATCCGCCCAGCAGATAAAGGGGGAGCGATAGTGTTACTTGATAGTTTGTCTTATAAAAATCAGATGTTAGACATGTTATCAGACATTGACACTTACAGAGTCATACATTTGTATGAACTGAACAAGGTGATTAGAGATGTGCATGCTGAGTTATATGACATGCTGTTATGCAATATCATAGATAAAGATTTGTATAAGTATTGCTTGATAGAGAAACCTCTAGTACCAGTAATAAGAGGCCTCCCTAAAGTACATAAGACTCTGGTGAATCCCCCCCTATGACCTATAGTGTCAGGGAAAGGGTGGTTAACTGAGAGCATATCCATTTACATCGAGAAACAGTTGAGACCTTTTGTCAATTCTAATTCTTTCATCTTGAAGGACACCAAGCACTTTCTTGAATCTTTAGCGGAATGTAGTGCAGACATTAACATATTTTCTGACACTGACATTTTGGTGACCTTAGACTTTCAGTCTCTATTCACGAGCATACCGAATGACATAGGTATTGAATTTCTGAGATTGTTTCTGTTAAATGAAGGGATGGCTACTAACAAGGTTATGAGAATTACCATGTTAATGGAAGTGGTTCTAGAGAACAATGTGTTCTTATTTGACAATAAATATTATTTACAAACTATGGGAGTGGCGATGGGTACACCGTGCGCGAATTCCTATGCCTATTTAGTGTTGGCATATTGGGAATCAACGTACATATTGCAACATGATTTATACTCCAGCTTTGTTAAGAACTATAAGCGGTTCGTAGATGACCTCTTTTTTGTTTGGAGTGGTGATTTGTCAACTCTAGAAGAGTTTATTGGTTACATGAACAATACAACCACATTTTTGAAACTAACAGGTGAGACTTCAGCTGAACACATAAATTTTCTAGATGTTACTCTCACTAAGAATAAAGGTAGTCTTGACACAAACATATATAGGAAACCTTGCAGGCGAAATGCATATTTACATCGAGACAGTATGCATCCCTCACACATTCATAGAAATATCATTAAGAATCAAGCCACACGTTGTTCACGTCTAGTCAGCAATGATTCTGATTTTACATTGACATTAATACATTTATGTGAAGATTTTTCAGCTAGAGGGTATCACGATACGGATTTGTCCACTTTACAAAATGTAGAGCGTGAAGGCATGGCACTACCATACATTAGAAGGAATATGGCAGAAACAGCTATAGATGAGAGACCTGCTAAGAGGAATAATAAACGAATGGTTGTCACTTATACTAACAGAAATAAAAGTATAACTGATGTTATTAGGAAGAACTGGGGGATATTACAACTGGATGACAGGTTGAAGGATCTAGTAGGTTCTGTCCCTTCGTTCTGTTATAAAAATACCAAATCCATCAGGAATATGCTTTGTTATGAAAGGAATATCACTAACAAACCTTTATCAGTTAGGAAGGGCACCTTTCCCTGTCTCAGTTGTAATCAGTGTGCATTTATTAATAGTAGTGATATCTTTATACATCCAGATTCTAATGTAACATACAGATTTAGTCATTATGCTGATTGTAAGACTAGGAATCTAGTTTATTTAGCTATTTGTAAGACATGTAACAGTTTTTATGTGGGGAAAACCAATAGGACCCTCAGGGAGAGGATAAGGGAGCACTTGTATGCCATCAACAGAGAAAATGAGAACAACGCCCTAGCGAGACATGTCTTGACTCATGGCACCACACATAATTTTATGTTTATGGTTTTGGAGCTTATACACACCACCATGAGATTGGGGAATGTCATTGGTTTCACAGAAAGGGAAGAAGGGAAGTGGATCATCAGGCTGCGAGCTGACTTGGGACATGGTCTCAATGATAGGGTCAGCCTGAAACCTTTCCTTGTTGATCGCCCATTACCACACTAAAGAGTTTTTTATTTTTCTTACAATTATATTTGCATTCATTTATTTCACCATTTTACATTATAATAAGTATAAAGATACATCAGCCCATCTTCAGGTGTTTTTATCAGTGTTTTATTAGTATTATTAGTGTTTTTATAGGGCTTTTATAGTAGTATTTTGAGAGTTTTTTGAATGTATTAAAGTATAAAAATTCTTCAAATATACTGAAGCATTCAAACATTCTAATGTTTTAACATTATCAATTTGTATTATTGTTTCCATGGTGATAGATTGAATTATTGCACCTGATGCATCATTGGTCTAATGGATGACCTGTAATGGTTTTAAACTGGTTGTTTGTTCTGCTTTTTGAAGTCTGATGAAGCATCTTGCATAGATGTGAAAGCGCTTAATCTTTTGATTAAAGCAGTGTTTTTCTAAAGAAACTGGTTGGCTTCGTTTGTTGTGGAGTACCTGCAGCTTTTTTCTACTTAATGTTATGCATGAGTACGTTCATTAGACAGACAATCCTTAGACCTTTAGTGAGAATTCTGTTGGCTGTATACTATTTTTGGAACCTTCAAAGTAAACTATTCAGCATACTAGAATAGCACTGGTTCAGGCAAGGCACCCGCTGTGCAAATTGCTGAACTAGGGAAATATTCATACAATGGATCAAGGAAGGTAAATTTGAAAGATTGTGATACCTCTTGCTAATCCCCAAAAAGCATAAATAAATTTTGCTCATGTTAAAAACTGAGATAAGACCTATTATGACACATAAGCCAGTCCCAAAGCACATATACTTCTCTGGATAATCGACTGCATGCAGCTAACATTCTTCCAGGTATTAAAATGCATAGGTACTCTACATAAAGAGTTGGCTTTAAGATCTTGGGAAACAAGATTCAAAGCAAAAAGAAAGTTCTTAGAACAGAATCTTAGTAGCACAAACATTTTAATATCTACTAATTGTACTTATTCACAACAGGAATCACAGTCTGTCAAAAAGTTAATAATCTCTCAACAATTATGCATTTAGTTCCCTGTCTCTAAGTACCATCTCTGCCACTGACACCATAAGGCTCACTTCCAATCAGCAGCATTTACCCTGAGGATGTTCTGTCTGTACGGACCTTCAAAATCTAATATCAAGGTGAAAATTAAAGGCATACTTTCAATCCACCTCACTCGCATCCTAGTATCAAACATGGTGTGATTTCCCACAGGTTCCGACATCCCCTTGTAGAATATGAATGGTCACTGTCAGCAATATCACCAGCAGATAAGTTTATGCATTCCTTTGTTCGAGGAGTCTCCCTGGTACTTTCCGGTAGGTTCCCACACGTGTGTAATAAATACCACTGAAAGAGAGGAAGAAGTGTCCTGTCTTCATTTAAGGTAAAATATTAAACACAACAATTGGTGCCATGACTCGGATCTGAATTGACAACGGCTGCGGTAGTTGAGGATTGAACGAAGTACTGCTAGTAAAAGGGCCCATGACAGAATTTTCTGTTCTGGCAGTGTTTCTTTCATTTACTTACCTGCTTTACAAATTTGGTATTGATAATCTTATAGAAATGTAATAATTTGTCTCATTCAGTTGTTTTGAAGTAAGTGGCATGCATTTTTTTTTCTTTTCCCTCTGCTATTGATTGTGCAGTATAAGAGTGGGTTAAAACGAAACACTGGCAACATAAGAGTGAAAGGAGATACGAGAGTGGGGAAAACAATGTTTAAAAAATGTCATAGCTACCGCTGTAAAATACAGAATAGCTTTTCGTGTGAAAATGGGAGTGAGTGTGGGAACCATAAAAGAGCCAGAAAGAGGTACACCAGCTGGTTATATGCATTTTCGTGTGTCCCGGGACAGCTGTATGTTTACAAGTCAGTGAGTCGCCCTCACTGAGGACAATGGTAAACTCGCCTTTCCAGAAAATTGCAGTTTTAATAAAAATATTTTGCTTAATCTCCAAGGGAAATTAAAGAGAAAAGGGAGAAGAATACCAGGGTTGTGCTGGGCAGCATTTAATGATTGGATGACAGAGGCGAAAGAAAGAGAAAAGGATTCAGTTATTAGTAGTTTAAAGGATAAGTAACAGAAATTAAAAGAGCAACTGAAAGAATTACAACAAACTGCTAGTAATTTAGATATAGTAAACAGTAAATGTTTGAAGGACCCACCCTTTAAGGGGCTTTATCCTGTGAAGGAATTAGCTAAATTACAGATAACTGAATCGTCGGAAGATGATAATGCTTGGCTTCTCCCACCACCAACTGCACCACCGATTGCACTCCCGCAGTATCAGCCCCCCCTCGCTCAACAAGGAGTGGAAGCACAGCAGCCAGATTCCACCACTAAAGACTCCACCCCTAGAGAAAGAGAACGAGCAGTGGACAGTCACTCTAGTGACTCAGATCCAAACACAAGCAATAAAAAAAAGGGACCAAAAACTTGTAGTAAGACTCATAAAGAAGCAAAAGCTGTAATGTATTTTAAAGCTAAACCCTAATATAAAGGTAAAGGAAAATGACATTTACACCGACAAAGGCATTTTGGTCAGTTCTTTGCTATAATTGACAGCGGGGATGGGTATTTTTGACCAGATAAATTTAATCCAGATCTAGGGGCGAAGTCATCAGATGACAACAGATTGTTACCTTTATGGGAGGTACGTAACCCAGCTCATGCTAGAAATGCACAGGAACCACCAACCATTGTAGTACCTAGAGCATGGTCAGCGGTTGATTTTCAAGCCATTACTAAATCGTTACAGCCTATTCGTACTAATCCAGCTAAGTTCCAGTGTGTGCTAGCAGGACATATTTGTTTACAAAATCCTATGATAGAAGAAGTTAAGGCAGTTCTTCAGTGCACCATACCGGCTGATCTGATGAAATGGATATGGGACCATGCCAATGTCCCTACTCCGATTCCAAAACATGATGTACACGAAGATAATGGGTTTGAAGTGGTCAGACAGCGTATAGTAGATGCTATCACAGTAATAGTTCCACCCACATCCAACTGGTCCAAAATCAAGTCAGTTCTTCAAAAGGAAGACGAACCTGTGGATGAGTATTTAAATCGACTCACTGAAGCCTTTGAGGCTTATTCTGGGTACCCCGATCCCACTGAAGGGCCGGCACAAAGTGGATTGTCGGCTGCTTTCATAGATGGGTTATGCCCACAAGTACGGGATAAGCTAAATGAAGTGTGTTTAAACTGGCCTAGTCTTGGATTGCACAAATTAGTTATACAAGTGCAATACCTCTCCGACCACTTAGCACAGGAAAAAAAGGACTTACAAGAGAAATTGGTTAAAGCGCAGATTCAAATGTGCACTGCCTTCGGGCAGCATGGACAGGGAGGATGTGGATGGGGAAGGGGGAAAGGTGGATGCCAAGGGGCTGGAAACCAAAATAGACAAAACTGGCAGGAAAATCGATCAGCCACACCCCAAAATCAAACGGAGTGTTTCAATTGTGACCAAGTAGGCCACTGGAGAAATGAATGTCCATATCTGGCTGAGCAACCTGCTCCACCCACTGATAAGTCACCTCAGTGGAATTCTAATTGGACTCCATCCAATCGGCAGTCATCACAATGAAGGTTCCCTGAACAAAGACAACAGCAGTTGTGCCCTTTTATACCTGTGGATCAAGATGGACCACATGTTATGTTACTTGTCAAAAATAAGCCGTACCCCTTCTTGATTGATACTGCAGCATCCAAATCTATGTTAGCCGGCGAAGCAGCAATAAATGCCCCCTCTCTAATAACGTAACTAGAGGGATAGGTGTCTCTGGCATTCTTATTGAATATTCTGAAACCATCCCAGTCCCAGTAACTTTGGGACCTTTACAAGACAATCATGCATTTTTAGTAGGACCCTCAGCACCTTTAAATTTATCGGAAGAGATTTGCTCTGTAAGATGGGAGCAACTATCTTCTGTACCGCTGAAGGAGTATATTTACAAGTACCTTCAGATAAACAAGATAGTATTTTGGCTACTTTAGATGAAAACGTCACTCTGCAAACAATGTGTATGCAGTCCGACCTTGATAAGAATAAGCATTTAACCTCATTACCTTCTCATCTATGGACCACTCATGATAATGATGTTGGGTTTCTAATTTCAGCCACTCCTGTTAAAATAACCTTAAAACCTGGAGCAAAGTTACCAGGGGTTCCACAGTACCGTTTGATGGTAGAGGCCACATCTGGTACTGCCCCCGTCATTTCTGCTCTGATACAACAAGGAATTATAGTACCTTCAACAAGTCCATATAATACCCCAATTCTACCAGTAAAGAAACCTAGTAAACAAGCTTACAGATTTGTGCAAGACTTGCATGAAGTCAATAAAGCCGTCTTGCCTGTTTTCCCAATTGTACCAAACCCAGCTACAATTTTAAGCTGTATCCCACCTATAGCACATTGTTTTATGGTTATAGATATTTCATCAGCTCTCTTTTCTATCCCAGTACATGCAGATAGTCAGTATTTGTTTGCATTCACTTATAAAGGCCAACAGTATACTTGGACCTGACTACCCCAAGAGTATGTAGAATCTCCAACCCTGTACTCCCAAGAGATGCACAGACAACTGCAGGATTTACAATTACCACCATGTTCAGTATTGGTTCAGTATGTAGATAATATTCTTATCACTTCACAAGATACCCAGTCTTGTATAGAAGACTCACTTCTAGTTTTAAGGTTTTTAGCCGAACGAGGCTTTAAGGTAAATAAATCTAAATTGCAGTTTGCTCAAGAAAACGTACAATACCTGGGACACATCATTTCTATAGGTTCACATCAAATACTTCCAAGTAGAATCACCTCCATTCAGACTGCTCCCCGCCCTGTAACTCATAGACAACTCAGGGGATTCCTCAGCTTAGCAGGTTACTGTAGACAGTGGGTGCCCAATTTTTCAGAAATTTCAGCCCCTCTACTACAGCTTCTAAAAAAGGAGGTCACAGACCCTCTGCATTGGTCCCCCTGAACATGAAAACACCTTTAAGGCTATTAAAATGGCATTGATACACCCACCTGCCCTGGGGCTCCCAGATTATTCGAAACCCTTTGTTTTCTTCTGTTGTGAAAGAAATAAAACTGCCCTGGGCCTGCTGGCACAAGCACGCACAGGAGGCTATCGACCTATAGCATATTACAGTACTCAGTTAAACCCTGTTGCTTCTGGCTACCCACCCTGTTTATGAGCAGTGGCAGCCGCTGCTGTTTTGATCGATATGGCAGCACCATTGACATTAGGACATGACACTGTATTAGCAGTACCTCATGTGGTACAAGCATTACTTTTAAACATAAAAACTCAATATCTTTCTAATGCTCGCCTCACTAAATATGAGTTAAGTTTATTAAGTAATCCCGCAGTTCAAATTACACGTTGCCCACCACTAAACCCTGCTTCATTAATTCCAACTAGTGACGAGGAAGAACCACATGACTGCGTGCTTGTAGTTAACACTGTTCTGTCTCCTAGATTAGATTTTCAAGATGTTCCTTTGCTTAATCCTGATTTAGTTCTTTTTGTAGATGGATCCTGTTTATGAAATAATTTTGGCGAAGTTCAGGCTGCATGGTCAGTCTGTTCACCATCTGAGGTTTTACAAACTGGACAATTACCACCTGGCACTTCCGCACAAGCCACGGAATTAGTGGCACTTTCACATGCATGTAAAATGGCCAAAGACAGATCTGTTACTATTTATTACTGATTCCTGTTACGCCCATGGTGTTGTTCATGATTTTGGTACCCTATGGAAGGAAAAGGGGCTTTTGACATCCTCTAGGGCACCAACTAAAAATTACCTGTATATTGATCACCTCTTGCAGGATTTATTATTACCTTCCAAAATTGCTGTTGTCAAGTGTACAGCTCACCAGTCTAATGACTCCCTAGAAGCTAAGGGAAATAATTTAGCTGACTGGGCTGCCAAGCAGGCTGCTCTTTCAAATACTGTTCAGGGAAAATGTCTGCAGACTATCTTACAAACAGTCACTTTTGACACTACTGTATTGAAAGTTTTACAAAGTGAAGCATCGGAATCAGAAAGAAAAACATGGCTGGCCCACAATTGTTTCCAACACTCTGATTCAATCTGGCAGCACCCTGATGGCAGATTAATTTGCCCTACATCCATGTTAAATTCTCTTATAAAAGCATATCATTGGCCAGCTCATGTAGGGGTACAAGCATTGATCAAACAAATCGAGAAGGATTAGGCTTTCTGCTTCTGTGCAACATTTTTTGAGCACGTGCTCCATTTGTTTGCAGCATAACATTTCAAAGGGCACTCTGGCTCCCGCTCAACCTGTGCCAAAACTAATGGGACCATTTTGTGCCTTATTATTTTTATTTTTATTTATTTATTTATATTTGTTGACCGGGAGTGTCCGACTGGACATAGGTCCATTTTCAGTAGAGGCCCGGGGAGAAAAGCTCCTTACAATGGGACTTTATTGAACTTCCACCTTGTGTTCATTTTAAATATGTTTTGACTATTGTTAATATTTTTTAGAGGTGGTTAGAAGCCTACCCATGTGCTAAAATTGATGCTATTTCAGTTGCAAAAAGATTGTATTATGAATTGATACCTCATTTTGGTGTTCCTTGTCAAATATATTCTGACTGAGGAACACATTTTACTGCTAAGTTAGTTGATTCATTGTGTACAATGTTAGGCATTACTTTGAAATTTCATTGTCCATACAGACCACAGGCATCAGGTATTATTGAACGTATGAACCAGACCTTGAAAACCAGACTTGCTAAAGTCACTTCCGAAACAGGCCTAACTTGGGTGCAGGCCTTACAACTAGTCTTGCTTTCTATGAGGTCACAACCGCATCCTACTAAGGGTCTTTCTCACCATGAAATTTTCATGGGTCGCACTTTGCGTATGCCCATGACACCACCACCACCACCTTTTTCTGAATATGATGCATTTGATAATGATAATCTTTTTTTATTGCAAATCTCTTGTTTCTTTCTTACAGTTTCACCACCAACAAGTAGCAGCTGCTCAACATCTTCCTGATCCTTTTCTAGCCTCCGCTTTGCAACCAGGGGATTGGGTCTACGTTAAATCCTTCTCTAGAAAAACAGCACTCCAGCCGTGCTGCAAGGGTCCCTTCCTGATTCTTCTAACAACGTCATCTGCTGTGCGACTGCAGGGATCTGTAACTTAGATCCACATTTCACATGTCAAGAAAGTTGTGCCACCTAAAGATCAACAGCCTTTACCTTTTTCAACTCCAGATTCCCCTCCTATTGCTACTCATACTCGCAGTATAACTGTTCCAGTACCTGACAATGCCTAATATTTACCCTTTTGGAAAACTCCAAACTTCAGACACTACGCAGATTCAACCACCATTTCCACAAAAATATTGGACAATCATTTTGGTGGTCATTCTTGTTGTACTATTATTTTTGCTGTGGCCATTTTTATTTCCTGCTCCATTGATGCATCACACCAAGCGAGCTATTTGGCACCCACCTTTTAACACCTATCAAGCCATCAAATATGTTTATGCTTCTACATTCAACATCTCAAAGTGCTGGATCTGCACTTCCATTCCCTCCGTACATGAGGGATTGTCATTGGCTACGGCTCCACTAAGTATCATTGATACATGGACTAGTCTACTTGACAACACTGCTAACATTACATCCAGTAAATCTATTGCATTACAACTTTCTCTCCATTGCAATGGCACTCTGTGTTTCTGACGGAATTACTCAAGTCAACATCAATGGACTCGAAAAATGGAACAAAGTATCTGCAACATGACAATCAAATACCAGTGCAATTATACAGAAAGAAAATGCCTAGCTTCAGGCTGTCGGATTTCCTTTGATGCCATTCAGCCGACATTGAGAAATGCCACATTATTTGGTTCTCGCAATATTGTATTTCTTGCCATATTCCATGGCATAACTACGGGTAGTGATCATTCTTCAAATGTTACCACCCTAGTATAGGACTGTTATTTTATATGCAGAAGAAAGGCCTATAAAAGGCTACCGGAAAACTGGTCTGGTAGCTGTTTCTTAGGTTATTTATTGTCAGCCATCCGACATACATCTGCCTTACCTCAAGGAAAAATTCGGAAAGTACAAGAGGTTAAAAAGCCTGTCAATCCATTAGGCCAAATTGATGCATCATGGATTTATCATCGTGACTTAACTCATGCTGGCACCAAAGGACTATGTCATATGGACTTGGGTGATGACATCATATCATAGGCTGGTATAATTCCAGCATACGGAGTAGCATAATGAATCTGGGAACTGAGAAAACTGTCTAAATTGCTTGAAGTATTTAGCAATGCCACATTTTCTGCCTTAGAACTAGTGACTGATGAACTGATTGCTATGAGAGCTGTAGTCCTCCAAAACCATATGGCTCTTGATTTCACCCTAGCGGCAAAAGGCGGAACTTGCGCTTTAATCAAGGAGGAGTGCTGTACATTTATTCCTGATGAAATTTAAAGTCATCTTGAACTCATTCAGAGAGTCTCCAAACTCTCTAAGGCCAAGGAGGCCGATAACTCAACGTGGGCATGGCTAACTAACCTGTTCTCAGGTTGGGGAGGTGGACTTTTAAAGTTAATTCTATTAATCGCAGTATTAGCTCTTATTGCTTTTCTTCTTGTGTTTTTAATCAAAGCATTGATTTTGAAATTAATCTCTTTTAAGACTACTAAAAAGGTGCCAAAGTTTTATATGCCTGCAGTTATGAATATGGATGATGAAATAAAAATATGTGACAATGTTGAAGGAACTAGCCACATGGTTATGTTAGACTTAGGGCAAATGTATTACAGACTAAATGGTGATGCTTACATAGCATCAAATGGGAGATTGTAGAATATGAATGGTCAAAGCATGTGTTCAAGGAGATTGAGAATGTGAAAACCTATATGTATCGAGATGAACCTTGTACTATGAACTATTGAGTAAACTGTGAATAGTGGAAAAGTACTAAAAACACGAGTCTGTTTGATAGCAGGAAATGTGCCTTATATGGAAGTGTATCCAATTTTCTTTCTCTGCCTAGAGATATAGTAATGTGAACTGATTTAAGCCTACGGGTAAACCACTGACTGGTTAATTGTCTTTTGTACTATTTTAATTGGTCTAGTTTATATTTTTGTACTGTCAGCAATATCACCAGCATATAAGCTTATGCATTCCTTTGCTTGAGGAGTCTCCCTGGTACTTTCCAGTAGGCTCCCACACATGTGTAATAAATACCACTGAAAGAGAGGAAGAAGTGTCTTGTCTTCATTTAAGGTAAAATATTAAACACAACACCCAGCAGGCACAGTATAATGCTGTTCCATGGATAACCTCACATGTGTTCTATCCATAATCTATTAAACCTCACTGATATGTGATAATCTGAGTCACAACGTTAACAGAATGGGAATCCAGCATAAAAATATTCAGGTTCTCCTTAGGGATGTTGAAGGGATGAGATATGAAATATGGTTTATTTCTAATAAAATGTGATGGAAGGAAAATCAGTTGTCTTTTTAAATGGCTATACAACTATTTAAGGAAGTTCCTAGGTCTGAGTTTATGATTCATCTGTTTTACAAGTTAGTCATCCAGTTCCACTCCTCACCTCTGAACCAGCTAATCCAGTTGCTAATAAAATTGGCTTTGTTAATCCATGGCACCTACTACTGTTTAGCTGGACCTCTTCATAAATATATGTAATGAGCTGGCAAAAGGACCTGCATATATTTATCTATGTAAGCTTCTCCTGAATTACTCAAAACAGTCATGGATCCTGTCCCTTCTGTGTTCCCTTTCACTTGATTTAGCAGTGGCATTGGCCCAATGTAAATCAATTATACCAGTATCTAGATCTGACATGAGCTATTTCCAAGAACAGATTTACTGCATCGGTTAAACTCAAGGCCAGCATTCAAGTTACAACAGTATGCTTTGCAACTGTTGTGACACCAGGGAAATATGGCCAGTCCAGCTATCTGGAATTGTGTAAATAATTATATGTCACTTGAAAATATTAATATGATTTATATAGAAATGTGACTGTTACTTCAGGGAGGGAGCTACCCTGTAGCAGTGAGACTGAACATGAGCCACATCTGCTTATGGGTACTGATGTTCCCTTGGACAGAGTAACTGCAAGGGCAGAGGTGAGTAGTAGTACCCAGGCTGCCAGTGAGGCATCACTTTCAGAGGATGCCAGACTTGCTGTGGAAGGGGAGCTGGGAAGGGTTACAAAGAGAGAGTTGAGACAGGCTCAGCTCTTAGACCCTACATTACAAGGCCTGAGCGAGGTAGCTAGTGAGACATCTGATTCTCAGCGGAAAGGGGAATCTATATACTGGGACAAAGAGTTACCATACAAAGAGTGGACCCCTGAGGGAGGGCTAGAGGGTGAGAGAATACAGCAGTTGAGAGTGCCTAGAGCCTACCATCTGGCACTTCTAGCCATAGCCCATGATATTTCCTTTGCAGGTCATATGGGCACAAAATGTGCAAAGAGATGTATTATGCAGAACTTTTATTGGCCTGGGACTTCTAGAGATGTAACAGGGTAGGACCTGTGAGCAATACCAAAAGGTAGGCAAGGCAGGAGACAAGGTCAAAGCTCCTTTGATGCCTTTGCCTGTGATTTAGGAGCCATTTCAGAGGGTAGCTATGGATATTATTGGGACTCTGACTACCCAAGTTCCACAGGGAAAAAGTATATCCTAGTGGTAGTAGATTATGCTACCAGATACCCTGAGGCAGTGGCTCTGTCCTCCATTGAGACAGAAAAGGTGGCAATTGCTTTGTTAGAGATTTTCAGCAGGGTAGGTTTCCCAAAAGAAATACTGACTGACAGAGGTGTCAATTTCATGTCAGACCTGCTGGCTTGTCTGTGGAAGTACTGTGGGGTGAAGCACCTAAAGACCACCCCCTAGCATCCCCAGACTAATGGTCGTGTTGAGAGGTTAAACTCTACACTCAAGATGATGCTACAGGCATTTGCAGACCAGTTTAAGAGGGACTGGGACAAATATCTGCCCCATCTGTTGTTTGCTTACAGAGAGGTGCCCCAGGAATCCATAGGTTTTTCACCCTTTGAGTTGCTGTATGGGCACAGCTTGAGGGGACCTCTAGATTTGATTCAAGATGAGTGAGAGGGTGAGTGTGAATCCCACAAGGATTCTGTTGTGGCATACATCCTAAAACTCAGGACAAGGCTCAGGGAACTCATGGGCTTGGCCCAGGAGAAGCCCAACAGCAGAAAAAGTCTGGTATGACAGGAACGCTCGAGCTAGAGAGTATGCTGTAGGGCAGCAGGTAATGGTTCTCATTCCTGTCAGACACAACAAGCTGCAGACAGCCTGGGAGAGACCCTAAAAGGTGGTAAGGAATGCAGTGATGTTAACTACATGGTAAAACTTCTAGGCAGGAGGCAGGGGCACAAATTGTACCATGTTAACATGATGAAACCTTACCATGATAGGGAGGCCCTTGTGCTGAGTTTTTGCAGTGGATTGCAGGAGGAGCCTGAGGGGGATCTGGTGACTGATCTCCTCAGTGAGGCTCAGACTGACACCTCAGTGGAAGGGGTAGCAATGAACCAGCAGCTATCCCCTACCCAGGTTCGAGAAATCCGAGCAGTGTTACAGGAGTTTGAGATATGTTCACTGGGAAACCAGGGTGCACCCACCTGGTGCAGCATGAAGTGGATACAGGACCCCAAAGGCCTAATAAGCAGGCCCCGTATAGGGTGACTGAGAGAATCAAACAGACTCTGAGGGAGAAGATACAGGAAATGTTGTAACTAGGGGTAATTCAGCAGTCCAGCAGTCCTTGGGCCTCTCCAGTGGTGCTGGTACCAAAGAAGGATGGCAGCACCAGGTTCTGTGTGGACTACAGGAAATTAAATAGTCACACAGAGTCAGATGCTTATCCCATGCCTAGGACAGATGAAGCCTTAGAGCAGCTGGGTGGGGCTAAATATTTTACCACTATTGATCTTACCAAGGTTTACTGGCAGGTGCCTGTGACTCCCAGTGCTAGATAGAGGTCAGCCTTTGTGACTCTTTTTGGCTTATATGAGTTCACAAAGATGCCCTTTCGGATGGAAAATGCCCCAGCAACTTTCCAAAGGCTGGTAGATCATATTCTACAGGAGCAGGAGAATTTGCCCTTGTTTACCTAGATGATATTGCCATCTACAGTCATTCTTGGCAAGAGCACCTTCAGCATGTCAGGGAGGTGCTGGGCAGACTACATAGGGCAGGGCTGACCATTAATCTGAGCAAATGTCAGGTGGGTAAGGCAGAGGTCTCCTACTTGGGACATAGAGTGGGGAATGGAAAGATCAGGTCAGAACCTGCCAAAGTGGAAGCCATTCAGGCATGGCCTGCCCCTGTTACCAAAAAGCAGGTGAAGGCATTTTTTAGGGACAGCAGGGTACTACAGAAAGTCTGTCCCCAGTTATAATACCATAGCTGCTCCCCTCACAGACCTGACAAGAAAAAATAGGCCAGATAAGGTAGTGTGGACCCTAAAATGTGAGCAGGCATTCCAGAAGCTTAAAGGTGCTTTGGGAGGATCCCCTGTGTTAGCCAGTCCAGATTACAGCAAATAATTTGTTGTGCAGGTGGATGCTTCAAACCAATGTTGTGGGGGGCTGTACTTAGCCAGTTTTTTTTCAGAGGGAGAAGAGCACCCAGTGGTTTATCTCAGTCATATGCTCCAACCCAGGAAGGAATGCTATGCAGATGAAGAAAAGGAATGCCTAGCCATATTGTGGGCACTGCAGAAACTTCAGCCTTACTGTATGAAAGGAAATTCACAGTAGTTACAGACCACAGTCCCTTAACATGGCTACATTGAGCCACCCAGCAAAATGCCAAGTTACTAAGGTGGAGCCTAGGGTTGCAAACATATGATATGACAGTAGTGCAGCACTGCATTGGGGTTAGCAATGCCAGTGCAGATGGGCTCTCAAGACTGGGAGCAACATTTCTCAAGGGTCACTTGAAAAAGTACTTTTTTGGGGGGGAAGGGAGAAATGTGACACCAGGGAAATACTGCCAATCCAGCTATCTGGAATTGTGTAAATAACTGTATGTCACTCAAAAATATTAATATGATTTATATAGAAATGTGACACTGCAAGCCCAGCTATATGGAATTTTGTAAATAATCATATGTTATTTGTGAATAGTCATATTTTTCTTATGCTTGTCTAGCCATATTGTGGGCACTGCAGAAACTTCAGCCTTACTGTATGAACTGGAGGCTGAGCTCTCTCAACTCAGGACTGGCAAGACCAGACAGGAGGAGAAGGCAACTACGCACACCACAAAACCAGCCTCACATAATGCTACCACACCACTGAATCAAACACATAAACACACAAAGACATACTCGGAGGCTCTGAGTAAAAATTTACCTAAACAGCAGAGGCCTCCAAAGCAGACACCCAAACAACTGCTACCTCAAGACACCCCACAAGCAACACATAAACCACAAAATCAGTGTGCAAAGCAGTCACAGCCCTTAAGGCCAAATACACCAAACATACTTGTCATAGGTGACTCCATAGTCAGACACACTGACGTCCCACTCACCAGGCTGAACAAGGAGAGGGTCACAGTAGGCTGCCTATCAGGCGCTAGAATCTGCCACATAACACAAGCACTCGGGTCACTCCACGGCAAGTACAAATATGACACAGTCATTGTCCATGCTGGTGTGAATGACCTGAGATGTACCTCCCTGGACTACATCAAAAGAGACATATAGGAGCTCTCTGATTATGTAGCCCAGGCAGGTATGACCCTGACCCTGAGCAGTATCCTTCCTTCACCAAAAATGATGCCACAATATAGAGACAAGATGATCAGCTTTAACAATTGGCTTAATGTCTGGTGTCATTCAAAGGGGATCCAGTGTCTGTCTGCCTGGGATGACATGCTTGACAAGCCACACTGCTTCGCAAGGGATGGCTTGCACCTGTCACCCCTGGGATTCCGGATATTGGCTAAGGCTCTTGCCACCCCCATAGTACCTTTTTTAGGCAAGGCTCAAATTCTAAACCTACCACCCTAGAAAACAAAAATGGGAAGAAACTGAGGGTAATGCTGCTCAATGCCAGAAGTCTAAATCTCAAAATGCACGCACTCGAGGCCCTTCTCAGTATGGAGAACATCGATGTCTGTGCTGTAACTGAAACCTGGTTCAAGGCTCCTGAGAGCACCCCGGCACTATTAGGTTTTACCTCATATCATGCGTTCCGCCCCCAAAACCCGGACCACACCACAAAAGGAGGGGGTGTATCCATATTCATAAAGGATACCCACACCTCCAGGTTGGTGGCAATGCATGAAGCTTTGGAAACCATCCGGGTGCAACTAACCATAGGCAAAACTGCTCTACAAATTGTAGCATGCTACAGGCCACCCTCTCAAACTCAGGAACCCCACACAGCCTTCCTGAAGACACTGGAGGGTATAAATGTATCTCCAAACAGCATCATATTGGGTGACTTCAACTACCCGAATATAGACTGGGAACATTACTCAAGCCCTAACTTTCTAGCCCAACAGTTCCTGGAGTTCATAAATTCAAATGCCATGGAACAGCTAGTCACTGTTCCCACGAGAGGAGAAAATATACTAGATCTCATTATCACAAACATGGGGACAAAATGCTCTACACCGGAAGTATATCCCTCATTGGTGAGATCTGATCATAAACTAATCTCACTGGAAATCCACATCCCACCCCCACCCCAAACAAAAAAGACCACAGTGAAGAACTTCTCTAAAGCAAACTTCACACTACTCAAGACTGGTGTGGTATCCTTCAAGGCTCCTGAGCCAGTGGAAACCACAACCCAAGCTGCGGAAGCCCTTACAAATGCCTTCTCTGAACACCTCCAGGACTGCATGGATCAGGCAATCCCAAATAAAACCAAGACTCTTTCCACAAAGGGCAAACGTCCAGTCTGGTGGACCCCAGCCATTAACAAACTTTACAATAAGAGGAGAAAGCTATTACATGATAGAACAAAATCCATAAAAGGGAAGTCACCCCTGATCATTATTAGTAAAAAAATACGAGCACTCATAAAATCAACTAAGGCCAATTTTGAGAGAAAAATTGCCATGGATTCAAAGGACAATCATAAGGCCTTTTCAGCTATGTTAGGAACCTGGGTGGAAACTCCCAGATATGCTCAGAATTAGTCCAAAATGATACAAAAATCACTGAACCCACAGACATTGCCAACATACTGGCAGACAGGTTCAGTGCAAACTTCACCCCCCTCTCCCTCCTAAAGGAGAGATAACTATCCCAGCGGAGTGTAGCCTCCCAGACATCTCAAATGCGCAGGTGAAAGCTGCTCTCTCTAAAGCTAAAAACACAGCATCAATGGGACCGGATGGTGTCCCCGGCTGTGTGCTACACGAGCTAAATGAGGAATTAAACCCACACATAAGGCAGCTGTTTAATCTCAGCCTTACCACAGGATACGTGCCCAAGGAGTGGTGTACGGCAACTGTGGTCCCACTCCACAAAGGCGGTGCCTCTACGGACCCTGGTAATTACCGCCCCATAAGCTTAACAAGTCTAGTCTGCAAAGCTATGGAGAGGATCATAATGGAGCTCATAAACAAAGATATAGGGGACTTGCAGACATTGGACCCGACTCAGTTTGGCTTCGTCAAGGGCAGATCATGCCTTTTGAACTTGGTCGACTTCTTCGAAACAGTCACCAAGGCCATTGATGAGGGAAAGGCAGTCCATACAGCCTACCTTGACATTGCAAAGGCTTTTGACACAATACCCCACTCGGGTATTGTAGAAAAACTTACCAGCTTAAATGTAAACCCATATGTCACAAGATGGGTTGCAAACTGGCTTAAGGATAGAACCCACAGGGTTAGAGTTGCTGGCGCTATGTCAGACTCCAAGCCGCTCACAAGTGGTGTCCCACAGGGCTCGGTCCTTGGCCCCCTATTGTTCGGCATCTACTTCTCAGAAGTACAGGCCAACATGGGGGACTTTGGCTGACAAAGTTTGCAGACGACTGCAAACTGGGCGCCATAGTGGAAAGTGCATCGGACACGGATATCCTTCAGAAGGGACTCACAGAAACAGATAGCTGGTGCCAGAGCCATGGCCTGAAGTTAAACGCCAAAAAATGTATAGTCATACCCTTCGGGAAAAACAAGGTAACCCCAAGCTACCATATAGGTGGCAATCCACTAAGCACAGAAGAGGTTATCAGGGACCTGGGGACCCAGGTTGACAGTGGCCTTTCTTTTGACACTCACGTTGCTAAAGTGGTTAGAAAGACCTTCTACATTGCCCACCTGATCATGAAGGGATTCACATCCAGATCTAGTGAGGTCATTGTTCCCCTGTACTCTTCACTTATCAGACCAATGATCGAGTACAATGCCCCATTCGGGATGTATCTCACCCGACATCTGCAGCAATTGGAGAGACCCCAAAAGTTCCTCACCAAAAGGATAAAGGGACTCCAAAATCTGTCATATGCTGCCAGATTGAAGAAACTCCAGCTCTATTCAGTCGCATACCATCTGCTCAGAGGTGACATGTGCCTGACATACAAGGCCATGTCCAACCCGGAATTAATGGACATGCTCCACCTCAAAGAATCCAAATCCACCAAACCCACTAGAGCAAGCGACTTAAACCTTAGCACAGATATAAATAGGACATGCTGGAGGGATAGATTTATCACTCAGAGACTCCCTATGCTGTGGAATAAAATCCCGGTCCATGTGAGGCAGAGCACCTCGCTGGCTCTGTTCAAGAGAAATCTTGACCTGTGGATGGGAGATCGTAGGTTTACCCCGGGAATCATCTCTGTGTCACTGCTGGACAGAGGCACAACCAACTAATGGGCACAGTATTTTTTCATATAAGGGGTGGCGTAAGCCACAAAACTTTGGGCTAGGCTTATAAATGCCTTAGGGCAGATAGCCTAGTATAAACCTATGAACCTATGAACCTAAATGTAAGAAAACTATATGTTATGTGTATATTAAACTACTGGTACAGAAGTGTGTATTGAGTTTAATGCTATGTACTGAGCTTCAAGAATGTAACCACAGTGTACCCTCCTAGAAAAGAACAGAATGTTTTACAATTGTGTTTATCTCTCAGTTTCACTGAAGTAGACTGGATGTCTAGAGCTAGAAATTTCTTTCTATTATCTTGAAACAGAAATAATTACTAAGTTAAAATTTAAAGTGTTTTTATGCTCTGTCACTTCCTAGCAGCTGCATATCTGAGAGATATGTATTTTTGACACAGAGGTGCTAAAGTCTAAGTATCTGTTTAGCCTGGGAACTGAAGGCAGGTGACAAAGAGTGATATAATCTGAGATAGCCCACCAGTAACATTTTGATATTAATTTGGGAACTCTCTCAGAGACTGGGCATTTTATATTTGTCTTTGGACCTAGAAACCACATCCACACTTCTGCCTGCATCTTGCTAATAATAAGTAACTAGGGAAAATTGATTTATTTTGGATATAGGTAGAAATACAGTGCAGCCAGTGCAGGGGTGTCACAACTGTCTTAACATCTCTTGAACAGACTAAACAGGTTTTTTAAACATAAATTAACCTTGTATTAGGGTTCTCATCATTTATTTGTAAAACAACCATTTTGCCATGTATCTGGGAAAAGGTTTCTGACTTAAGAGGAGATAATGCTTCACTTGTGGTTCAAAAATCATGTACTCTTCTAGAAAGCTATATTAGCTTACACAGATGTAGCAGATGAAACATATTAAATAACAACCAAGGCCAGTAAAAGAGACCCAAACTTTAATATAAAATATATAAAAACCAATACAAGCTCCAGCGCCTCAGCCAAAAAGGCCTTTCAAGATGAAACATATTTCCTGATTTTTAAGCATTTTAAATATTGGTATAAAGGTCTTGCAAATGTCAGTATGGTATTTCTCTGCTTGTCTAGAAATTGCTGAAGATTAGTTCAATACACTCATTCTGTTACCACTGTACCCTTATCTGTTGATGGTATTACATGGTTTAATTGACAAAGACAGTAGGCCATTGGTTTTACATGGCTTAATAACCACATCTTATAGTCTTGGGCTTCCTCTCCTTCAGGCATCTGCACCCCCCTCAGGCTCCTCCTGCAATCCACTACAAATACTCAGCACAAGGCTCTTCCACTGAGCTCTCTTCTCCAAGTTTTCCATGTTTTACTGCTTCTTGTCTAGGAGCTGATATTCCAAAAATACTCTGCCTGCATGATCATTCTGAGTATATGGGTCTGTAATGTTCTCTTCCATTTTTTTTACAGATTTTAGTTAACATGTACTGCAGAGGGGGGGGGGGGGGGTAATTTCAGCTGCTGGATTTTCTGTCACTTTTTCACTCAGACAGCTGTATGTCAGGATGCTGTGTTGATGAAAGACTGGTAACTCTGTGTTCCCTGTGCTTCTTTCTAAGTTGAGCAGTCTGCTATGCAAACCCCAACAGTTGTAAAAGAAGCCCTTTCAGCTGCTGTGAATGATTTAACTTATTAAAGACAACTGTTATATCATGCCATCTGTCAACATTCTTGCACAAAACTGTTATACCATGCCATCTGTCAGCATCCTCTCACAACACTGTTATATAATGCCTTTAGGTGTCCTCATCCTATGGTGCTGTACCACACGTCAAGGCATCTATACCCCATGCTTTCAAACCACACTTTGAAACAGTCTTCCCCCATGTTGTCATATCACATCTGAGGGCAGTCCTACCTCACACTATTGTATAATTATTTAGAGGTAGCCTCACCTCTGCCATCCATTCACACGTTGAGAAACTTACATGGTATGGTGTTACATTTATATGACATTATATGTGCTTGATATGAGAAGGAAACATTAAGTCTATCAATTGTGCTCTATAAGTTCACTTAATCTCCTTCTTTCCTATCACCCACCTGTCCCATGACTCTTGAATGCCTCCATGGATTTCTTCTCTAACACCCATTCTGGAAGTTCATTCCATGGTTCTACAGCCCACTCTGTGAAGAACTGTTCATGCAGATTCAAGGAGTAATTGGTCCCTATAATCTGCATTGTCTGCTGCCTATGTTCCTTCTACCTCTTGTCCTTCCTGCTCATGTCAACCAGTTCACATCTCATAAATATGATTTTGTGCATACATATAACATCTCTCCTCTTTCTTCCGGTCTTAAATAAGAAGAGCTTTAGCTCTTCTAATCTTTAAACATATCATTTCTCCTCCACCCCTTGTACATTTCTGTTTGGTTTCTTTGAACTCCATTCAGTAGTTTGATATTCCTCTTCTTGTTTTCCTTCAGAACTGCACATAGCAAAAAAAGTACAGCCTGACTAGGACTCAGCTTAGCTGAAGTATTGTCTCTTTGTTTCTAGTGTCTATATACCGCTGAGGATAAACCCCCCCAACATTCTCTTGGCTGCTGCCCCTACTATTTCACTCTGATACTAGTGGACCAATCCAGGCATACTCAACAATCCTGAATTCTTTTCCTACATTTTTGTTATCAATTGCATTACCACCCTCCAGCTGACACTTCACAACAGGCATGCTGTATCCTTGTTTTTAATGTGTGTTTGTGACTCTTGCTTTTTTTGAAACAACTTTATTAAATTATCGCTTAAGACATAGGCAAAAATACAAGAACAGAAAAGAAAACAAAACCTTTTAACATTTTTTTATTCAAATACAATATACATCACAATATTTTTGTTGCTAATATCATCAGTCCAACATTACAAACATTGCTGAATTCCTGCCTTCAGTTAAACCTCACCCCTCCTCCTCCTCCTGAAGGGATGCTGTATCTTTGGTAGAATACTTTGCAGTTGTCTGCATAGAACTTCAACTGCCACATTCTAGTGCACTTGCTCAGCCTTTCCAAAGACTTCCTAAGGTTCTTGCCCCTGTTCTACACTGTTGGCTCTAATGTCAAGTCATCTGAACACACCAGAGAATACTGGGCCCAGACATCGTCCCCTTGCCACACCCCTCTGCCCTTGCCAAACACTCTGTTTCTTCTGTCTTGACACCCTATCCCACCCCCTCCAGTTTTCCTGCCAGTAAGTCACCTACTGGTACTCCCCTACCAATTTGTCCTGTACTCCAGTCATAAATTTGGATCCGATTTGTCTGACAGCTTCTTCTGGACATGAACCTGTGTTCATTATTGTCCTAAAGAGTGTTGTTCTATAAGAAAAGAACATGCCTTTCCTACAGGATTCTTTCTATGATTTCCCCTGCCAGTGTTGTTAGGCTAATACACCTGTAGTTGCCTATGTTATTCTTATTCCCAGCACCCCCCAAAAAAACAACTTCAGCACCACTTTTATTATCTGCCAGTTCTTTGACATTTCCATAGTGGCCAGTGATTTGTAGAAAACCTCAGTCGGATGCTTTTCTTGCGTACTGGCCATATTCCTAAGGACCCTGGGAGACACCTGGTTCTCATCTTTTATTGTCTAAAGAAGAGCTCAATTCTTTCTCTTAGCCTCCTCCTTCTCTGTCCTGGGGTAACTCCTTGGTTGTCTCCAGTCTGCATTGCCTGCCCCCCAGCATTGCATCATTTTCTTGCTTTTCTTTGTAAAGATTGAAGTTTTCATTCAGCACTTCTGCTTTTCCTCAGGCTTCTGTGACCACATTCCCAAATGTGTACAGCCTAACCATGCATGTCCCTCCTGCCTCTCTTTCTGCAGTATACCAACATAAGCCTTTCCTTCTTGTTGATCCACTTTTCAGTTCCTCTTCATTTTATGCCATTGCTTTTCATATCTTTTCTAATACCCTTTTGTTATGCTTGTCTCCTTGTACTGCACCTTTTCAATCTCATCACCCCCTCTACCCCTTATATAGCCTGTCTTTTGCCCTAATCACTAGCCTCACTTTATGGTGTAGCCACATTATCTTTCTCCCCTTTCATCCTTTTTTCCCCTTTCTCATATACATGTCCATAGCTCTGAGTGCTGCATCCCTGACACACTCACATAGCTTGTTAACTCCTTTAGTTTGCTCCCAGACCCTAACTCAACTTTGGCTCTTTCCATAAACTCACAATAATCCACTCCCCTAAAATTCAACATCATAGTCTTTTTCTTTATGTTCTTTCTTGAACTATTCTAAACCACATAGTGGCGCAATAACTGTCATCACTGTCCTCTCCACCTTTTTATGACTATATCCAGTATTCCGCCCTCTTTATTGCAGTGCCATTCCAGCTGGCTGAACCCTTCATGGTCCAAGAATTCAATCAACCAACACTACCTCACTGCCCTGGAGCTGGATATCTCTCAGTCTTCTACTGGACGATTCCGATCTCGCCATGATTCTTGCTATATTTCTCCAACCCCATTCCTTTGTTCCCTCCTTCATTCTCCCATCCTAATCTCTGATGTGTCTGGGGCTAATTAATTGTGTCAGTCTGCAAGTATTTCCCCCACTTCCTCTTTCTTAACTACAAGGGCACTTACCCTCAGTTGTGACCCTGTCCTGTTCCTTTCTTCCTTCATCAGCAGGTTTTCCTCCTCCTCCTCTCTGACTTCACACCTGAGTCTTACAGATGCTAACTCACAACACCTTAGCTGAGTTCACATTGGCTCAGGTTGTTTTACTCACTTCTCTGCAGAGCGAGAGTTAAATGCTCAGTCATTAGCAGTGTTTTTATGATCCCAGGTTAGTGTACCTTGGAGAAACAGAGATAGGTGTCACACTACCTGTTACAGATCACTCTTTTTTCCAAGATGCAGTAATCCTGGAGTGAATATATTGTATGAAGAGCAATGGGCTTGCTCTCTTGCCTGTAAATGGAGCAACTTGAGTGCATGATTTTTGAGAATGTGTATACTCACACTGCCATTTGCAAGTTATTGTGAACAGGCTGGTGTGATTCCAGATTCGTTTAAGTGAATATACCTAGAAACTCCATATTGGATGCAGTGGGTAAATGTAGATTGATACTTCACCTCTATCCCTCTCCTCTTCATCATTCCTGAAAAATCTATGTGCTAGCACCTCCATGCCCTACCTCCTGTTTTGGCTGGCAACATTTATGTGATTCCAACAATATATGTTCTTTCCTGCTGCATCACTGCATTTCTCCACTTTTCTAAACTAGAGTCATTGCATTGCATAACAGCTCTGCCCAACTTATTGTGCCCCCCTTTTCTTTCTTCTTTATATTGCCAAGGTACCCGCCTCCTTTTCTGCATCTGTAATGTGCACACTCCTCTTCTATCTTAGTTTAAAGGGAAAATAACTGAAGTATACTTTCCAAGCTGACTCTGAGTACTGTTGTCTCTTTTGAGCTGAATCTGACCTTTTCCCTGTCAAAAAGCTGGTTTCTTTGACTGGGACGTCTCCTCCCAGTTCTTGTTCCAGTCCCAAACCCTTATGACTTGTCAAGAGCTTCAGCCATTCATTATAGTCCTTAATCCTGTGTGCTGATTGATGGTAGTACTACTGAAAACACTGTCTCCAACCCCCTATCATAGCACCCATCTGCACTCTCTCGTGTGCATTCCTTGCGCATGGTGCACATTTGCTCTCCTAAATGGTATCAAGTACAGCCCTTCATACAAGCTTTCACAATATAGGTCTATTTCCTTGTTTTCAGAAAACCAGTGCTCACAAGTAATTGCTTAAGTCTTAAATCATTATTATGTTCTTTACAAGTGTACTAGTTATGGGCATTCCTTAACATATCATGCAGGGACAATTACACTATATCACATATTTTACCAACATTGTACGTATTGACATAAAGCTGAACAACTAAAGTACTATATAAACTGCCATTTAAACTCTGCATAGAATAACCGGCTCCCCTCTTTTAGACTTTTACAACTGAACTGCTTTTGCAACTGCTCTAATCTAAAGGATGACAACATCATTGTTGTTTTTTCCCAGAGTCCATTTTTGGAACAAGAATTTTTCTAGACTAACACTCTCCTCGTTCAATTCCATCTCATTTATCTTGTCCATCATTCTTATCACCTCTTTGATTCCTGGTTTCGTCTTTGTCTTCCATTTTATAACTACTGCTTTTTTTTTTTTTTACCACTAACATAAGTAGTATAAATAGTGTTTTTATATGTCCTGCTATATGCTGTGTGTCCCAGCTGAGTAACATTAATTCCTCAGAGAAGGTCAGTTTTCCTCCCCAGAACTTCTGTTCTTATACTTCCTAACTCCTTTCTATATATATTGCTGTAATTATTTGCACTCACAGAAAACATGCTCTTGCATTCCTGTCTCCACGATCACACTTCTCCAGTACAGTCGCCCATCTGTAGGAATATCCTTTTGAGCTTGTCCAGAGTATTAAAATATCTGCACAAGCATTTCAACATAAATATCCTAAACAGTCTTGATTTTGTGGCATATATCAAGCTATGCATATTTTCCCCAGAGTTTATTATCGAACTCCTTGCTCCTTTTTAAGTTTCAGTCCTGCTTCAGCATCATACTACTCCTGCTCCTGGTCTCCAAAATGGCCCTAAATATCTTATTCATAATTTCCTTTTTGTGGCCAATTATGACCTTGCCTCTATCAGAAAATGGACTCAGTCTGGTCTAGCCTCTTCAGAATTGTTTTCTGTAATTCCTGTAATTTAGATTTCAGTCTCAGGTAATCAAAATATTCTGCATCTTGTGAACCAAAGTCCCATTTGTTTCTTCCCATGATTTTCATTTAATTGTTTACAATATCTGGGCTCTTTATTTTCCCCACCCAGATAGTGATTGCCCTACCTCTCCACATACCTCCTTACTATACATGTTATGGCCTATTGGATTAATCAGTCCTTCTTGCTCTCGTACCTCTCTTGTCTGTATTATGCACTGATATGCAGTCCTTAAATATTTCTTTTCATGTCATATTATTATTGTCTTTCATCACTTCCCAAAGTGCTGGTATATCCTCTCCTTCTTCCATCGGTTTAATTACCTTCTCTTTCCATTTGTGTTAGCACCCTCTGTACTGCATTAAGTGGAGTAGTTTAAGCTGTGTTCCTCTAGAAAACATATCCAAGTGTGGTATTTCTAGTCCTCACTTCTCTGGCAAAATCAATGTCTCCCATTTTACTATGTCTTTTTTATTTCCCCTCAAAAATTTTTCAGTTCCCTCTTCAGCGCTACATCGGCTCACTTGGTTGATAAAAGTATGCCTGTCCTACATCAATCGAACCAAAATATCTTTATTGTTTTTTACTCCCTGTAAACAACAGTTTCCATTCCTTATCATAATTCTTATCTTTTACTGTGTCTCATCCCATCTGTCTTTAGCTGAGCACAACAAATACCTAGTTTTAGCCACAATCCCAAATTTTTCATTCTCTCATAGCCACACAGGTAGGAGTAATTCAATGCCAAATCATAAGCTAGCACACATTTTAGCACTGCTGCTTTACAATTTGCTTCATTAACCATATATTCAGCAACTTCACAAAATTGCTGCACTTTTTTCAAATAAGCAGCTTATATATTTCTCAAAAATTGTTACATACTTATGATGTCATTGGCATATAGTGCTAACTTTTTTATGTCCTTCCCCATTTATATTTTTCTGTTTCAGATAGTCTGAAATCTTTTCCAAAGGCTCAAATTACAATGCAAATAGGAGAAGAGAAAGAGGGTATCCCTGCCTAGTACTCCTAAGCACTTCCATGATATCAGAAATTCCTCCTCCATCTTTTATTTTTGCACTTGAGCCTTGGCAAACTTCAAATATTACCTCCATCCATTGTCATGGAATGACAAAATCCCCAATTGCTCAGTTTAAGATACTCCAACTGACCCAGTCAAAAGTTTTCCAAGTCTAACCCTATTAGCATAAAAGGTTTTTAATTTTCCATGACATAGAGTCATAGATTGTTACTAGGTTAACGACCCGGGGGTGGGGGCTTTCTAAGCTTAGCCAAATTTTCACGAAAGAATAATAATGTCCGGTATCTGAACAGGACATTGAGAGCTAGGCATTTATAAGCTACCTCTGGTCAATAAGGAACATGGGTGCCTGGCCAAGTGTAAATTTCCTATTCCTCTTCCACTGGCCTAGGGTGAGCTTAAACTGGGTAATAGACAAACTAAGGTTTATATGGGTAGGAAGCCTGCTCCATAGGAGGGGTAGTCTCTCGGAGACATGTCTGTCTCTAGAGCATGTTCTGTTTAAATCACAGAAAAATTCTGATCCCCAAAACCTGTATTTCTGGTATTCTTTGACAAATATGTAGGACATTCATAAATGTGGGGTCTGCAGATGCTTTGTAAACCAGGCATAGATCACCCCTCAGCAATCTACAGGAGACTGAGTAGAGGAAAAGGGTTTTAAGGTGCTCTGCATGAGGCAGGTTTGCTACTCCTTGTATTCTTTTTGCAAGGAACCTCTGAGATCACTCTAGATGTTACATATGCTTGGTCAGGTATATGCAAAAAGGAACACTGCACTCTAACATTGGTCTGATAAGGGCAGAGTACAGTGGTATAATGACCTCTTTGGACCTGGATGCCATGGCCTTACTTATAAGTTGCACAACATAAAAGGATTCCTCACCACTGTGGCCATGTGGTGGTCAAAGGTAAGGATACTGTCTATGTGTGTACCCAGATCCAGGATGGTTGACTTCCCAAAGGGTACAATTATGCATTCTTTAGTACTGAGTTTAAGACCATGGCTTTAGCATCATTTGTTAGTCATAGCTAGACCTTCTTGAAGAATGCTAGCATCTGCAAAGGAGTTGATGATAACCTACAGCTTGCAAACATCTGCAAACTTAGTCAGCCACAAGCTTTTAGCATTTGCTTCCATTTTGAATAAATATATGCCAAAAAAGAGTAGGCCCAGTAGACAGCCCTGGGGACTCGACTAGTGACTGGCCTCTTGGTGGGGTGGCCTCACCTATTTGCCCTCCTGAGTGCTATCAGTGAGCCATTTGGCTATCCAGAGAGTGATAAAAGTGTTTAAACCTAAATTAGTGAGCTTTTCTATAATGTCATAGTGGAGTATTGTATCAAAAGCCTTGGCCAAGTCAAGGTAACCCTCTCAAAAAAGTCCTCCAGATTTAATAGGCATGATCTTCCTTTAACAAAGCTGAACAGTGATGGGTCCAGTGTTTGCAGTTACCTATGTCCTTATTTATCATGTCCATGATGATTTTTTCCATAGTCTTACATATGCGATTGCTAAGAATTATGGGCCTGTAGTTATCTGGATCAGTGGCTGGACCTCCTTTGTACAGGGAAATGACTGTAGCTTCCATTCCTTGGGCACAAAACCTGATTGAAGGCTCCAGTTGAAAAGTGATTCAAGTGGACCAGAGAGATCATGTTTCATGCTATTTATTAAACATCCCGGGATGTTATTGAGGCCCTGTAGGGTTTTTGGCCTTGAAAGTGCATTGCTGACCTGTTCCCTAGTAATGTTTGGGGGGATTCTGGTATGCAGTATTTCCTTTCGACTATGGGGGAGTGGGGGAGAGAAATTTGAGCTGAACGTGTCAGCCAAAAGGGTGGCAATGGCCTCCAGTTCAGTGTGAGTGATGCCATTTGCAATAAATTCTGCACATTGTTGTATACTTCCCCTGAGGTTACAGACATAGCTGCAGAAAGCTTTGTGGTTTCCCTTTGTCTGAGAAGCTATTTGCTCTTCAACTTTAGCCTCTGAAGTATTAATTAACCCTCTTAGCAGCCTGTTTAGATTGGTCAGGAGGCTTTTAGTATGTATGGTTTTGTTCTTCCTATGTTTGGCCAAGGTTTTTTCTTTTGTTGTATAACCGATTGATATTCTGATTCCATCAGGTTGGCTTGCTTTTTGAGTTTGTCTTATTCTTAATATGAGTGAGCACAGCTCACGCTATACAGCTATCAATGTGACTGTACACAGATTTTTGTAAATAGCTCAGCATATGCTATGGTGTTTACTGGATTTGGGGGGTGCTTGGAATTTAGCCAAGGTGTTGCTTAGTAGAGAGAGGTTAGCTTTGGAATAGTTCCTAAAGGTTTTTGGTTTTGCTGGATCCCTGGATTTAATTTTTATTTCAGTAGTGCTACTTTATGGTCAGCTCTCACAACATTACATTGGGTGAGAAACATTGTCCCCCCATGTTCATGAGTCAAGGTTCATGGTTCAAGGTTCCAAGGTCAAGGATGTTTATACCCCTGGTAGGAGAATGGACCAACTGTTCCAGGATGTTGGTATTAACAATGTTTGGGAATCACTGGACTTGTGCATTAGAAGTGATGTAGGATTCCCAATCTATAGAGGGGTAGTTGAGGTCCCCCATGAATATCATATTGGATTGAACAGTGAGAAACTCTAGTACATTAAGATAGGTAGTATGGGTTTCCTGGGACATGGAGGGGACATATAGGTTGCAAGGATATGGTATGATACCTTGTTTATGATTAGTTGTACATGTATGAGTTCCAGTACATCATACACTATAACTTGTCTGGATGTGAGGTTATTTTCAATATAGACTGAGACTCCTCCGCCTTTAGTTCCATCATGTGCAGTAGCTGGTCTAAAGGTGTGAAAGGCATTATAACTTTGCATTGTTGGGGTACTCTGCATGACTTTAAACCATGTCTCCATTACTACACTGATGTCTATACCCTCCAGGGACAGGAAAGCTTGCAGGGAGTGGAGTTTCAAGTTAAGACCTCTAGCATTGAGCAGTACCACCTTAAAATATTCCCTCATAGGTTCAGTTAATTTGGTAGGTTTATCAGTTTGGCATTGCCTAATGCACTATGGGGATGGAAAAGGTCTTTGCCAATATCTGTAAGCCTAGAGGGGATAGGTGCAGACCATCCCTGGCAAAGCACTGTGGACTGTCAACCATGTTCTCCCAGGCTGTCAAACATTATACTTCCCTGGATTGACAACAGAAGCTAAGCCAATTGTTAAAAATCAATCATTTTCTGTTGGTAATGTGGCATTATCCTTAGAGAAGGTAGTATGCAGCTCAGTGCTTGGCTCATACTTGCCTGCGAAACATAATCAGCAAGCTTGATCATGTCTTGCTTCATATAGTCAAGGGAGGTATGTCTCAGATCATTAACATCCACACTGACTATGACAGAGTCATAATGATACCTGTGGTTCAATGACCTGAGTGTCTGTGTGACTTGATGGATCTTAGCCCAAAAAAGGTAGCTAACTGTGACTCTGTCCTTACTCAGTCTGGAGAAGGACACCAGTGTGCCTCACTATAGAATCACCAATGACCAGGACATTTGGCTGTGTGCTGATTTGCCTTAAAGGCTTAGCAGTAGAGGCATTAGATACAGTGTTACTACGTGTAGCTGTGGGTGGTGTTTTAACAGAGTGTTTACATGATGGCTGAGGACCCTTTCTTTGATTGTGTAGGAGATCATAATGTTTTAGGAAGGCTACTTGTAAGTACCTCAGCATAAGTAG